>NC_089834.1:11895847-12070525 GCF_035046505.1 Tiliqua scincoides
GGTCTCCCTCCACCCGCCATAAACCATTCATTGGTATAGAGAAAACTATCTTTCCTGGCATGAAAGGTCAGCCCTAATGAAGCTGATGGCACCAGTGGGAGCCATAGGAGGAGAGGCAGGCTGGACTGCACAGGGCTTCACTACGATTTATGGCAGAGCTGCCACATTCCCAGCAGCGGGGCAGGAAGAAGGCAGCTGCTGTGGCACTGCATCCACGGATCCCTCCACTCCCAGGATGGGGTCTGCAAGGGCCTCCTCTGGAGGCCTCCATGCAGGAAATGGGGAGACTTGCCGACAGCTAGGACTAGCTCGCTCACTCCTCTGAGCTGTGTGTTGTGAGTCATCTGCCTGGGGAGACTAGCAGAGACATAAGCTCTTCCGAAAGAAGAACCCAAGGAGAGTCCCATCCAGAATCACCCAGGCCAGCCTCCTGCTTCCCATGGTGGCCCACCACTTGCCTCTGTGTGGAGAAAAAGGCAGGCCCCTCGCCCACCACTGCTCTCTGCACTGGTGCCCACTGAGGCAACCCCACTACAACAGTCCCCTCCACCATTGACCCTCCGCTGCCCCAGCCTTAAGTCTCCCCTCTCCAGTTGTGGGGATGCTCTGTGGCATCTGAGGACCAGCCCTTAGACCCTGGGGAGCACCAGAGTGTCTAGAGGCAGCGTGAGAGGGAGTCTGCTTCCCAGGTCCCAGGTCGGCTGTCCACACACTTTGGAATGAACCAAAGTCGGGTTAGCCAGAAGGACTGAAGAAGGATGATCTTGCAGCCTTCTGCTGGATCTTGCGGCTCCCCCTTCACTTCATTCACCTGAGACGCTCTGGGAAAACAACCCCGTTGGTCTTTAATTGCAGAGTTTCCCCATGTCTTCTCCTTTGTTTCGGGTAATTAAAAAACATGGTGCCTGCCTTTAATTTTTTCAACAGATGGCAGACCCCTCCCCCTCCCCTGCCACCCCAAACAGCCCCATCCCTCCTTCCTCACTGCGGCACACGGATTGCATGGAGGTATTCAATTTGGAGTCAATTTAAATTTCAATTGTCTGTGAAATCTAAATCGATGAGGCTATAGTTCAATGGTGCTTTAATAAAATGGGACATAACTGAGGAATCGCTGGGGAATTGCATATGGCAAGAGACTGCAAACACACACACAACCTCACAATGGTGGCTGTGTAGCAGCAGAGGGGCCATTCGAGGCTTGTGCTGAGCATTAACCAGGAAACCAACAAGCCTTTGCTCCTCTGGAGACCCACAAGGAGACTCAGCAGGGCTGAAAGGGGCCTTTCTCTTGCCTGAGGGTGGAGGGCAGGTTTCAGGACAGGAGGCTGGTGTGGCTGCTTGTTCTGTTGCAGTCAGAAGACGATGTCCGTTTGGGGAAGGGGGGAAGAGCCTTCGGGCACATTGATATCGTTCTGGGTCTGAGCAAGGCTTAGCGAGGCTGCGCAAGGCTTAGACCCCCCAGAGGCTAGGGGGCACCTGGTTGAGGCGGGCACCAGGCCTGACCTCTGACACCGAGCTGGAGGTCTCAAACCAGGAGTCCTGGAGCTGGAGGTTTCCAAAGGACCTTGAGCTGTCCAAGGTCCTGCAACCTCTGCTTGACCTTGTTAGTTGCCCTGATTGAGTGTTGTGTTCCCCCCCCCCCTCACTACCACAGCAAACTCCTCTGTGCGGGTCCCACTCCAAACCCCAACTGTGCCCATTTTGAGTTGTTTCAAAGACCAGCTTTCAAATCTGGCTTTGAGGATGTGGCGGAAGAACATAAGAACATAAGAACAGCCCCACTGGATCAGGCCATAGGCCCATCTAGTCCAGCTTCCTTTATCTCACAGCGGCCCCCACCAATTGCCCCAGGGAGCACACCAGATAACAAGAGACCTGCAAGGCTTCCTGGGAATTGTAGTTAAGAACAAAAGAGCAGCCCCACTGGCTCAGGCCATAGGCCCATCTAGTCCAGCTTCCTGTATCTCACAGCGGCCCACCAAATGCCCCAGGGAGCATACCAGATAACAAGAGACCTGCAAGGCCTCCTGGGAATTGTAGTTAAGAACATAAGAACAGCCCCACTGGCTCAGGCCATAGGCCCATCTAGTCCAGCTTCCTTTATCTCACAGCGGCCCCCACCAATTGCCCCAGGGAGCACACCAGATAACAAGAGACCTGCAAGGCCTCCTGGGAATTGTAGTTAAGAACATAAGAACAGCCCCACTGGATCAGGCCATAGGCCCATCTAGTCCAGCTTCCTGTATCTCACAGCGGCCCACCAAATGCCCCAGGGAGCACACCAGATAACAAGAGACCTGCAAGGCCTCCTGGGAATTGTAGTTAAGAACATAAGAACAGCCCCACTGGATCAGGCCATAGGCCCATCTAGTCCAGCTTCCTGCATCTCACAGCGGCCCACCAAATGCCCCAGGGAGCACACCAGATAACAAGAGACCTGCAAGGCCTCCTGGGAATTGTAGTTAAGAACATAAGAACAGCCCCACTGGATCAGGCCATAGGCCCATCTAGTCCAGCTTCCTGCATCTCACAGCGGCCCACCAAATGCCCCAGGGAGCACACCAGATAACAAGAGACCTCATCCTGGTGCCCTCCCTTGCATATGGCATTCTGACATAACCCATTTCTAAAATCAGGAGGTTGCGCATACACATCATAGCTTGTACCCCGTAATGGATTTTTCCTCCAGAAGCTTGTCCAATCCCCTTTTAAAGGCGTCTAGGGTAGACGCCAGCACCACATCCTGTGGCAAGGAGTTCCACAGACCAACCACACGCTGAGTAAAGAAATATTTACTTTTGTCTGTCCTAACCCGCCCAACACTCAATTTTAGTGGATGTCCCCTGGTTCTGGTGTTATGTGAGAGTGTAAAGAGCATCTCTCTATCCACTCTGTCCATCCCCTGCATAATTTTGTATGTCTCAATCATGTCCCCCCTCAGGCGTCTCTTTTCTAGGCTGAAGAGGCCCAAACGCCATAGCCTTTCCTCATAAGGAAGGTGCCCCAGCCCCGTAATCATCTTAGTCGCTCTCTTTTGCACCTTTTCCATTTCCACTATGTCTTTTTTGAGATGCGGCGACCAGAACTGGACACAATACTCCAGGTGTGGCCTTACCATAGATTTGTACAACGGCATTATAATACTAGCCGTTTTGTTCTCAATACCCTTCCTAATGATCCCAAGCATAGAATTGGCCTTCTTCACTGCCGCCGCACATTGGGTCGACACTTTCATCGACCTGTCCACCACCACCCCAAGATCTCTCTCCTGATCTGTCACAGACAGCTCAGAACCCATCAGCCTATATCTAAAGTTTTGATTTTTTGCCCCAATGTGCATGACTTTACACTTACTGACATTGAAGCGCATCTGCCATTTTGCTGCCCATTCTGCCAGTCTGGAGAGATCCTTCTGGAGTTCCTCACAATCACTTCTGGTCTTCACCACTCGGAAAAGTTTGGTGTCGTCTGCAAACTTAGCCACTTCACTGCTCAACCCTGTCTCCAGGTCATTTATGAAGAGGTTGAAAAGCACCGGTCCCAGGACAGATCCTTGGGGCACACCGCTTTTCACCTCTCTCCATTGTGAAAATTGCCCATTGACACCCACTCTCTGCTGGAACAGCCCTCTGGCCTCCAGTCTTGCACACCACTGTTGTGAAGGCTGATTTCTTCAGCTCTTTGCGGCCTGAAACTGCCCATTTCACAGACCTCAAAATCTGACCAAAGGGAGCTGATTGGCCTGCTCAGGGGGGCTACAACTGTAGTCACAGACCTCCAAAGGGCCACACGGGTGGGAAGACACCATGGCCCTGTTCAGACCACACACCCGTTGCCTCCTAGGGGCACGTGGCGTGTGCTTCAGAGAGAGGCTGAGCAATTGGGGATTGTACTCCTGAGCCCTGGAGCCTGGCGCTGCCCAGGAAGCAGGCTCCGTAGCCCTATGGTTGGCAACCTTCAGTCTCGAAAGCCTACAGCACCCGGGATTCCCAGGTGGTCTCCCATCCAAGTACTAACCAGGCCTGATCCTGCTTAGCTTCCAAGATCAGACAAGATCGGGAGATAGTGTTCAGTATAGGGAGATGGTTGGCAACCTTCAGCCTGGAAAGACTATGGTAGAAGCCTGCAGCACCCGGTATTCCCAGGTGGTCTCCCATCCAAGTACTAACCAGGCCTGACCCTGCTTAGCTTCCAAGATCAGACAAGATCGGGAGATAGTGTTCAGTATAGGGAGATGGTTGGCAACCTTCAGTCTGGAAAGACTATGGTATAAACCTACAGCACCCGGTGTTCCCAGGCGGTCTCCCATCCAAGTACTAACCAGGCCCTGATCCTTGGGCAAGGCAGGGGGGCCTCTCCCTCATTTTCCAATCAAGATAACGAGCAGCTCTGCCTAGTCACAGACACCTCTGGCGCTGCTCGGTCTTAAGAGACCTTTAACGACTCCGACCGTGATATATTATCCACAGTTCAAATCTCTCCCCCTAATTTATAGCTTTTCTGTCAGTTTGAGCGTCTCCCAAACAGCATTATTTAACTTTTATTTGCATTTAATAATAATTCACTTTTCCTTGCCGCGTTGCAAATTATCATAATCATACTGGAGGTGAGATTGAATTTCATCAACCACCGGAGACCTGCCCCCCCCTTCCTGGTGGAGATTAGAGGATCATCTGCATAGAAATGGCCTTTGCGCCTCACGGGAGAGGACGTGGCTGTTGGCGGAAGAGCAAGGCAGCCTCCCCAGAAGGGGCTGAGGGAGGAGGGACTGGGAGGCTCAGGCAGCTTCTGGGGCAGCGCCAGCCTGTGTGTGTGTTTTGCCCATTCCTGCTGCCCTGAGCTACCCTGCCTGCTCTGTCCCTCCTGAATGAAGCAGGAGGTCTCAACGTGGGTGGAACCAGGAGCTGGCCAGGAGATGTGACACAGTCCAGCATCTTCCAAGGGGCCTTAATGGTGTCTTCTTGGAGTGCAGCTTTGGCTGTGCTTAGGGCATCCCCTCCCGCTCCCAAGGAGGCTACAAAGAGGGCAGCCACCAGGTCATCAGACTTGAGTACTGGCAGAGGCCTGATGCCCATTGACACTGAGGAGGAGCTGGAGGTGGGAAGAAGTTCAGGTGAAGGCTTGTAGTCCCTGCTGTGGGACAGGGGGCTGCCTGGGGTGGGCTCACAAGCAGGGCATGAGGACAAGAGCCGCACCCTCCTTCTGAGCAGCTGGCATTCAGAAGCCTACTGCCACTGATCATGGAGGCTTGGCGGAGCTCCCAAAGGGGAATTCTGGACACAAAGCCTGTGCCCCTCCAACTTGCTGGATGCACAAACCACCTTGTACCTCCTCTCCATCTCAAGACTGGTGTCTCCTCTGATCAGCTCTGCAAAGACCTCAGGCAGAGCAGTGTCTTTTTCTGAGAGTTCCTGGGGAACCTTCATCCCCAGAGTGGACCTGTAAGCCCACCCCAGAAGTGCTTTGAATGTCCTGCTATCCCTCTGAAGCCAGGCTCTGGGCAAAGCATGGAAGGGACATTAAAATGAATCTCTCTCCCATGCTGCCCCTTTCACCGTACAATTCATGGCTGGGAACATAAGAACAGCCCCACTGGATCAGGCCATAGGCCCATCTAGTCCAGCTTCCTGTATCTCACAACGGCCCACCAAATGCCCCAGGCAGCACACCAGATAACAAGAGACCTCATCCTGGTGCCCTCCCTTGCATCTGGCTTGCATCTGGCCTTCTGGAACAGAGCTAAGAGCCTACCCCCCCCCCCCCCCCCGAAATAAAAGCAGCCTGTTGGTGGCTTCCCTGCAGGCTCCAGAGCTCATGAAAGTCGAAGAAAACTTTGAAGAGCTGAGGATGGCCAGAGATCCAACAGAGCCGTGCAGGGGGAAAAGCAGGAGAAGAAAATATACAGCCAGAGCTGGGCTGAGATCTAATGAGAAAACAGACAAGTCAGGATGGAGGCTTAACGAGAAATACAGGACAGGTCCCCCAAGAAAAACTGGCCGTGGAGAGAGGCTGCTGCCAGCTTCACCCCGGCCGTATTGATCAGAGGGGAAGAAATAGGAGGGCAGGCCTCCAGGAGGGAGATAAATGGCCAGATATACGGAGTGCCAGGCCTGATGGAATCTGCGGGGTGGGGAGCAGGGCGCAGGAGGCCACTTAAATCAAAGGGCAAATCCAGCGCAAGGGCTGCCTGAGAAGGATTTGTGCCTGGGGCAATCAAGCCCTGGGAAGAGCAGGAAAGGGAGCCTGCTGGCCTCCTCTCTGGCCAAACCTGCCGGGAGGTGCCCAGAGAGGATGGTGCCCTCACATGCCGCAGGGGGAGAGCCACTGTCCCTCCTTAGCCCTCCTGGCTGAAACTCTGGCACAAGACAGGGCTTCTCCCCGGAGGCCCAGCTAACCCCCAGAACCTGCTGCTGCAAGGTGCAATGGGAGCCTCTGGCTTTGGTGAGAAGCTGCCGAGGCGCATTCATGGTGGAGACAGAGAGGCCCACGGATACCTGTCAGGCATGGTAGCTAAGTAGGTCCTCCAGGTTCAGGGGCAGTCTACCTCTGAGGATCGGCTGAGGGGAAGCAACTGGTGGAAATGGCTCTTGCCTGGGTTTAGTGGTGAGTTCTCTTCAGCGGGGGGGGGAGCAATTCCCTGCCCCCAGCGGTCCCAGTGCAGAGCAGCTTCTTCCAGCACCTTCCTTGTCCCTTTTTCAGGCTGTGGATATCTTTGGCACCAGGAAACCATCCTCTGTGGAAACGCCTTGAGAGCTTATTTTGTCTCCCTCAGAAGGGAGTTGGACTTGCCTCCCCACATGAGCTGGATGGGGTCCAGCCCCAGTTCTTCACTCTGCCACTGGCCTGGAGGATTTCTCCCTGCTACCCTGGGAAGCAAAGAGCAGTGCCATTGGGGAAGGGAGACCAGGCAGCGTCGGATCAAGGGTGGGGAGCCCCAAAGGTTGTTTTGTATTATTTCAGTTTTTCAAAGTATGCACAATGCATACAACAACCCCCCCCCCAAAGGAAAAAATAATCTAGAGTGAAAAGAGAGAGAATAATTTTGTTCCCCAAACAACAAGAGCTGGACTGCTGGGTGCAACACGCCCTTTCAGAACATAAGAACAGCCCCACTGGATCAGGCCATAGGCCCATCTAGTCCAGCTTCCTGAATCTTACAGCGGCCCACCAAATGCCCCAGGGAGCACACCAGATAACAAGAGACCTGCAAGGCTTCCTGGGAATTGTAGTTAAGAACATAAGAACAGCCCCACTGGATCAGGCCATAGGTCCATCTAGTCCAGCTTCCTGTATCTCACAGCGGCCCACCAAATGCCCCAGGGAGCACACCAGATAACAAGAGACCTGCAAGGCTTCCTGGGAATTGTAGTTAAGAACATAAGAACAGCCCCACTGGATCAGGCCATAGGCCCATCTAGTCCAGCTTCCTGAATCTCACAGTGGCCCACCAAATGCCCCAGGGAGCACACCAGATAACAAGAGACCTGCAAGGCCTCCTGGGAATTGTAGTTAAGAACATAAGAACAGCCCCACTGGCTCAGGCCATAGGCCCATCTAGTCCAGCTTCCTGAATCTCACAGCGGCTCACCAAATGCCCCAGGGAGCACACCAGATAACAAGAGACCTGCAAGGCTTCCTGGGAATTGTAGTTAAGAACATAAGAACAGCCCCACTGGATCAGGCCATAGGCCCATCTAGTCCAGCTTCCTGTATCTCACAGCGGCCCACCAAATGCCCCAGGGAGCACACCAGATAACAAGAGACCTGCAAGGCTTCCTGGGAATTGTAGTTAAGAACATAAGAACAGCCCCACTGGATCAGGCCATAGGCCCATCTAGTCCAGCTTCCTGAATCTCACAGTGGCCCACCAAATGCCCCAGGGAGCACACCAGATAACAAGAGACCTGCAAGGCCTCCTGGGAATTGTAGTTAAGAACATAAGAACAGCCCCACTGGCTCAGGCCATAGGCCCATCTAGTCCAGCTTCCTGAATCTCACAGCGGCTCACCAAATGCCCCAGGGAGCACACCAGATAACAAGAGACCTGCAAGGCTTCCTGGGAATTGTAGTTAAGAACATAAGAACAGCCCCACTGGCTCAGGCCATAGGCCCATCTAGTCCAGCTTCCTGAATCTTACAGCGGCCCACCAAATGCCCCAGGGAGCACACCAGATAACAAGAGACCTGCAAGGCTTCCTGGGAATTGTAGTTAAGAACATAAGAACAGCCCCACTGGATCAGGCCATAGGTCCATCTAGTCCAGCTTCCTGTATCTCACAGCGGCCCACCAAATGCCCCAGGGAGCACACCAGATAACAAGAGACCTGCAAGGCTTCCTGGGAATTGTAGTTAAGAACATAAGAACAGCCCCACTGGATCAGGCCATAGGCCCATCTAGTCCAGCTTCCTGAATCTCACAGTGGCCCACCAAATGCCCCAGGGAGCACACCAGATAACAAGAGACCTGCAAGGCCTCCTGGGAATTGTAGTTAAGAACATAAGAACAGCCCCACTGGCTCAGGCCATAGGCCCATCTAGTCCAGCTTCCTGAATCTCACAGCGGCTCACCAAATGCCCCAGGGAGCACACCAGATAACAAGAGACCTGCAAGGCTTCCTGGGAATTGTAGTTAAGAACATAAGAACAGCCCCACTGGATCAGGCCATAGGCCCATCTAGTCCAGCTTCCTGTATCTCACAGCGGCCCACCAAATGCCCCAGGGAGCACACCAGATAACAAGAGACCTGCAAGGCTTCCTGGGAATTGTAGTTAAGAACATAAGAACAGCCCCACTGGATCAGGCCATAGGCCCATCTAGTCCAGCTTCCTGAATCTCACAGTGGCCCACCAAATGCCCCAGGGAGCACACCAGATAACAAGAGACCTGCAAGGCCTCCTGGGAATTGTAGTTAAGAACATAAGAACAGCCCCACTGGCTCAGGCCATAGGCCCATCTAGTCCAGCTTCCTGAATCTCACAGTGGCCCACCACATGCCCCAGGGAGCACACCAGATAACAAGAGACCTGCAAGGCTTCCTGGGAATTGTAGTTAAGAACATAAGAACAGCCCCACTGGATCAGGCCATAGGCCCATCTAGTCCAGCTTCCTGAATCTCACAGCGGCCCACCACATGCCCCAGGGAGCACACCAGATAACAAGAGACCTGCAAGGCCTCCTGGGAATTGTAGTTAAGAACATAAGAACAACCCCACTGGATCAGGCCATAGGCCCATCTAGTGCAGCTTCCTGTATCTCACAGTGGCCCACCAAATGCCCCAGGGAGCACACCAGATAACAAGAGACCTGCAAGGCCTCCTGGGAATTCTAGTTAAGAACATAAGAACAGCCCCACTGGCTCAGGCCACAGGCCCATCTAGTCCAGCTTCCTGTATCTCACAGCGGCCCACCACATGCCCCAGGGAGCACACCAGATAACAAGAGACCTGCAAGGCTTCCTGGGAATTGTAGTTAAGAACATAAGAACAGCCCCACTGGATCAGGCCATAGGCCCATCTAGTCCAGCTTCCTGAATCTCACAGTGGCCCACCAAATGCCCCAGGGAGCACACCAGATAACAAGAGACCTGCAAGGCCTCCTGGGAATTGTAGTTAAGAACATAAGAACAGCCCCACTGGCTCAGGCCATAGGCCCATCTAGTCCAGCTTCCTGTATCTCACAGCGGCCCACCACATGCCCCAGGGAGCACACCAGATAACAAGAGACCTGCAAGGCTTCCTGGGAATTGTAGTTAAGAACATAAGAACAGCCCCACTGGATCAGGCCATAGGCCCATCTAGTCCAGCTTCCTGAATCTCACAGTGGCCCACCAAATGCCCCAGGGAGCACACCAGATAACAAGAGACCTGCAAGGCCTCCTGGGAATTGTAGTTAAGAACATAAGAACAGCCCCACTGGCTCAGGCCATAGGCCCATCTAGTCCAGCTTCCTGTATCTCACAGCGGCCCACCACATGCCCCAGGGAGCACACCAGATAACAAGAGACCTGCAAGGCTTCCTGGGAATTGTAGTTAAGAACATAAGAACAGCCCCACTGGATCAGGCCATAGGCCCATCTAGTCCAGCTTCCTGAATCTCACAGCGGCCCACCACATGCCCCAGGGAGCACACCAGACAACAAGAGACCTGCAAGGCTTCCTGGGAATTGTAGTTAAGAACATAAGAACAACCCCACTGGATCAGGCCATAGGCCCATCTAGTGCAGCTTCCTGTATCTCACAGTGGCCCACCAAATGCCCCAGGGAGCACACCAGATAACAAGAGACCTGCAAGGCCTCCTGGGAATTCTAGTTAAGAACATAAGAACAGCCCCACTGGCTCAGGCCATAGGCCCATCTAGTCCAGCTTCCTGTATCTCACAGCGGCCCACCACATGCCCCAGGGAGCACACCAGATAACAAGAGACCTGCAAGGCCTCCTGGGAATTGTAGTTAAGAACATAAGAACAACCCCACTGGATCAGGCCATAGGCCCATCTAGTGCAGCTTCCTGTATCTCACAGTGGCCCACCAAATGCCCCAGGGAGCACACCAGATAACAAGAGACCTGCAAGGCCTCCTGGGAATTCTAGTTAAGAACATAAGAACAGCCCCACTGGCTCAGGCCACAGGCCCATCTAGTCCAGCTTCCTGTATCTCACAGCGGCCCACCACATGCCCCAGGGAGCACACCAGATAACAAGAGACCTGCAAGGCTTCCTGGGAATTGTAGTTAAGAACATAAGAACAACCCCACTGGATCAGGCCATAGGCACATCTAGTCCAGCTTCCCGTATCTCACAGCGGCCCACCAAATGCCCCAGGGCGCACATATGGTTCCGGTGTGCATCCCGGTCTGGTTTGAGGGAGAAAGGGGGGCAGCTTTGTCTTGGGAGAGGAGTGCCTGCCTTCACACACTCTCTTACACCCCCCCCCCCCGGTGTTTCAGGGGACTCTGCCATAAAACAGAGAGGAAGTGCACTGATTTCTTGGCCCGCCCAGCCCTAAATCTTGCCCGTCCAGAAGATGCAGCCCCCGGGAGCCAGGAAATATGAATCCACTCAGGAGAATTTGTGGCCTCAGCTCAGCACAGTACATCGGTGCCGAAAGCAGTTGCGGGCCACTCTTTGCAGAGAAGTTAGTTAGTGGAAGGAGCCCTGGTGTCTCCTGTGTCCTGGCCCGGAACAGGCTGCCGGCTGCCTCCCTTCCTAAGGTGTGGACGCCTGGGTGTGCTCATCATGCACTGCTTTTTCTCAAGGCAGCCCGGCTGCCTGCAGCGTCTCACACTGTATCACCACCGTGGGAAGCTTTACCTGATCCTGGCACACTGGTTTTTAAAGGGCTGCCTTCAGCACCAGCCAGTGCTCCATCCCTCATCCAGCTCTGATGGCAAAAGCTGTCCACAGCATCAATACAATCCCGGCTCAGCCCCACTCACAGCAAGGCTCACCAGTTCTCAGCCTCACCCAGCCCATCTGCTATGTGTGAGACGTGAGAGGCTATTTCTTGTCCATCTGTTGACTCATTTGGCTAGAAAGGCCTCTGTCTACAGGTTTGGCCTGTCACATCAAAACCAAACATGTTTTGCAAGGCTAAGGAAAAGAGGCTTTGCAAGACCTGAGCGGCTGGACTGAAGTAAATCCCTTAACAAGGGAGAGCTCTGCTTGTTTTGAAAATTAATTCAAGATACACTTTGCTGAGCGTGAGTTGCTGGACTAACTTGCAAGACCTGTGCTCATTTGCTAGCACCCTGAGGTATTCCTACATCAGAACTCACAGAGCTCATTGATACTGGAGCCTGGCTGGACACGAACTTGGGAGTCGTATGCATTGGGAGGGAAGATCTCACATCAACACCTCCTCCTCCAACCAGTTACCCTCGTGGTCCCAGCAGGGATGGGGTCCCTGTGCTTTAGAGCTACTGTCTCATGGAGCTGGTTGTGCAAAGAGTGATGGGCTCTTGGGGGAAATGCATTTCCTGGTTAATAGAGCCCCAAGGAGATATCAGCACAACTGGCGAGGACAAGAGGAAGCCCTTATGAGATGCATTTGGTGGAGTTAATTTAAGGTTGGTAATCAGTGAGGAAGTTCCACCGTTAAGGAGGGAGCCCTGTGAAAGGGCTACCCCTTCAGCCTCCCCTCCCCCCCCCGGCCATGTTTGCTAAGGAACAGCTCATGAGTAAGAACGAGGGGTGATTATGGCCAGGAAAGGGCAGCCACAAGCCATAAGCTTGATGCTCAACTTGTTATTAGGGACTCACTTCTGAGTAAAATAAATAACCTTTATTTTCATTTTCAAACACCTCTAACTGAGGATAGCCTCACCTGCCTGAGTGGGGCCTGGCCAGACTGGGAGCACCCATGGATGCCATGCACATCACCTTGGTGCCTGGGCAGGGCTGGGTGGGTTCCTGAAAGGCACAGGTGAACAGGATGTCTTGGGAGTGGAGCAGGCTGACAGCAAACCTCCATATGCCTTGAAGGGGGACTCAAAGGAGGTCTGGCTCCTGCAAGCCCCTTGGCCCGCTGGCCCTGCAGGCTTTGCGCCCCAAACCTGCCCCCAGCCAGCCTGTCCACAGCATTCCTCCACCGCTCCAGCCACAGTATTAGCCACCATGGGAAGGATGGGGCAGAAATGGATCAACAAATAAGCTGCCTAATAAATTTGACAGAGAATCAGCTAAGCGTGACTAGCACAGAGCGACGGAACAGAAGGACAGTTGGCTGCTCTCCGTGCGAATGCTGTGACACGGGGCCAGTGACACTCGCAGGGAGGCAGCCCCTTCAGACAAAACACTCCCCACCACAGGGCATGGGCCTTGTCTTACCAACCGGCCAGCAAAAGGCAGGGCCGTTGGCAAGGAAGACCAGAGCCTGCCTCCTGCTCTCAGCCCTCCCCGACGTCACGCCTCCACTGTGGCCTCAGAGGAAGCCACGACTGGACTCGGAGAGGTGGGGGCCTTTGCTGCCCACTGGAGCCTCATTACCACCTTGCGAGTGGCTCGGTAGTTAGCACCGGTAACAGGAAAGCCAGGAGGACAGCGGAGAAGAGGCTCCAAATATTCCTCTCCCCATGAAAATGACTCTAATTGGATTCCGCCGGTGGGTCAGGGCAGCATTTCTTCCTCCGCCAGATTGTCCAGTCAGCAGCGTGCCAGCAAAGCCTCTTCAAATTGAAATGGCGATTGGCTGGCCGAGGTTAATAGGAGTGCTGGAAAATAAATAGGTTATTGATTGATCATAACAATACGCTGACTGCAGGCTTACCTGGCTAACCTTCCCTCACCCGACATTACAGCAAATCCAGTTAGCATCTCATTACGGCTGGCCGAGGGGCCCGGCGTGGCTGGGGATTAATGAGCAGATGCTGTGGGACGAGGGCGGGGCAAGGAGGAGCCGGTCACTGGTGGGGCAGCAGCTTGGCAGCCCAGGAGCAGTGGCAGGCCCCCTGACCGGCTCTGGGTGAGAGCCAACGCCGCTCGGCTTTGCCCCTTCTGCTCGGTGGGGCCCTCTGCTGCTCTTCTGCACCAGCCTTAAGCTCAGACGTGGTGGGAGAAGTGGCCTGTTGCGCACTGCCTGGGGCCCTGCGGTCCATCTGTGTGAGCATTGATGAGCACCGGCAGCCCTCTCACGTCCAGCTTCTGGAGACCCTGAAGAGGCAGCTGGGCCAGTGTAACAGCAGCAACGGCCTGATCACCTTGCCAGAAGAGATCTCCAAGTGGATCACCAGGCCCAGGTAAGGAGAACAGGCACTGCCCAGTCAACAGCAGTGACCACTGGAGCAAAGGGCCGGGCAGCCTAGGAGAAGGCCGCTCTCTCCCCATGGCTCCAGGAGAGCTCCCTGCCTCTCTCTCTACCCCCTCCCCCCAGTCCCAGCCTCTTCCAGTTCCTCCAGGTTCCTCTGGCGCCAGCAGCTCCGTCCATGCCCAGAAGCTCACAAAACCAACCCCCAGCCAGGACTGGCTCTAAGCCAGTTGGACTAATTGCTCCCAGTTGGGTCCTGCACCTAAGAATAATCTACTCCAGTGATGTGTGCATTTTGCCCTTAAGATGTGCGCAGATACATCTGGTCCCTCAACTCTCACACGCTTTTTCATGGCATATTTTGATTGCTCTCCATTCTAGAATTCCAGGTTGCTTTGCCTGGAGAGAAAAGTCCATCACGCGTTGTGTTTATATTTCTAAGATTCTGCCGATCTCGGCTGTGAACCCGGGTTGCCAGGCATGTTGTCAGTGGGTCCCTGCAGCTTCTGCAAGGCTCTGCAAGGCCAGCCTGCCACAGTCATGACACCAGGTGCCCAGGCTGCCAGGGGGGCGTTGCAGCCGGAGCTGCAGAAACTGCTGCGGAAGACTTTCTTGGGCAAGGGCGCCACCTACTGCTCGATGGTCACACTGCCAACCAAGCACTGCATTTTTTCAGCCAGTAGAACTTCCTTGAATGACGACTCGCGTTCAGTACTCGCGAGGCGCAAGGGAAACAGGCCGTGAAGGGCTTGTTGTTGCGTTTCTGTCGGGTGGAACTGTTTTAGGAATGTGAGAAGAGCTCTGCGGGACCAGGCCAAAGACCCACATAAGAACATAAGAATAGCCCCACTGGATCAGGCCAGAGGCCCATCTAGTCCAGCTTCCTGTATCTCACAGCGGCCCATCAAATGCCCCAGGGAGCGCACCAGATAACAAGAAGACCTGCAAGGCCTCCTGGGAATTGTAGTTAAGAACATAAGAACAGCCCCACTGGAGCAGGCCATAGGCCCATCAAGTCCAGCTTCCTGTATCTCACAGCGGCCCACCAAATGCCCCAGGGAGCACACCAGATAACAAGAGACCTCATCCTGGCGCCCTCCCTTGCATCTGGCATTCTGACATAACCCATTTCTAAAATCAGGAGGTTGCACATGCACATCATGGCTTGTACCCCGTAATGGATTTTTCCTCCAGAAACTTGTCCAATCCCCTTTTAAAGGCGTCTAGGGTAGACGCCAGCACCACATCCTGTGGCAAGGAGTTTCACAGATCAACCACACGCTGAGTAAAGAAATTTTTTCTTTTGTCTGTTCTAACTCTCCCAACACTCAATTTTAGTGGATGTCCCCTGGTTCTGGTGTGATGTGAGAGTGTAAAGTGCATCTCTCTATCCACTTTATCCTTCCCATGCATAATTTTGTATGTTTCAATCATGTCCCCCCTCAGGCGTCTCTTTTCTAGGCTGAAGAGGCCCAAACGCCGTAGCCTTTCCTCGTAAGGAAGGTGCCCCAGCCCAGTAATCATCTTAGTCGCTCTCTTTTGCACCTTTTCCACTTCCACTATGTCTTTTTTGAGATGTGGCGACCAGAACTGGACACAATACTCCAGGTGTGGCCTTACCATAGATTTGTACAACGGCATTATAATACTAGCCGTTTTGTTCTCAATACCTTTCCCAATGATCCCAAGCATAGAATTGGCCTTCTTCACTGCCGCTGCACATTGGGTTGACACTTTCATCGACCTGTCCACCACCACCCCAAGATCTGTCTCCTGATCTGTCACAGACAGCTCAGAACTCATCAGCCTATATGTGAAGTTTTGATTTTTTGCCCCAATGTGCATGACCTTACACTTACTGACATTGAAGCGCATCTGCCATTTTGCTGCCCATTCTGCCAGTCTGGAGAGATCCTTCTGGAGCTCCTCACAATCACTTCTGGTCTTCACCACTTGGAAAAGTTTGGTGTTGTCCGCAAATTTTGCCACCTCACTGCTCAACCCTGTCTCCAGGTCATTTATGAAGAGGTTGAAAAGCACCAGTCCCAGGACAGATCCTTGCGGCACACCGCTTTTCACCTCTCTCCATTGTGAAAATTGTCCATTGACACCCACTCTCTGTTTCCTGGCCTTCAACCAGTTCTCAATCCAGGAGAGGACCTGCCCTCTAATTCCCTGACTGTGGAGTTTTTTCACCTAATCCACCTTCCTGTATCTCACCAGCTGCACAGACACACATCCAGGCTCTCCCTTTGAGCTTTGCATGGGGTGCGGTCAAAGCCCTGGACACAGGCAGACAACAGATTGCAAGTTGCCACCACCCTCAAGTGCCAGTGCAGTCAAGCACCACAAAACCGAAAGCAAGACACACAAACGTGTTAGGCTGCTTTGGTCTCCTCAGGAGGAGAAAGGCAGGGTAGAAATATAAAGAGATTTATATTTATAAATCTGCCCAGTCTGCCCTCCGGCTGCTTCCCACGGTGGCTTGTGAGATGGGAAGCCTACAAGCCAGGGCGAGAAGGCAACAGGCCTCTCCTGCTGTTGTGGTGCAACAATTAGTAAGGTAGACTGCCTCTCCGCATGGAGGTTCTGTAGTCTCCATGTGGGTGGGTGTTCTGTCTTCTTCTCCACCATGAGCCAGAGTCATTCAGGCATTTGAAACAGTTTAAACCAATATCCTTTATTGCGCACTTTCCCCTAAGGGGGGATCTCTGGGGTGGTGCCTCCCGCAGGGAACGGGCCCTGGTGATCCAGCTCTAACTCGACTGCCCCGCCTGGTGCCAGGGCCCTGGTGAGCGGTGAGGCCTGTGCAATGCCAACTCACTGCTGTACGCGGCGAACAGACTGCAGCTGGCAGGTCTGGGCATGAGACCCCAGTTCCCGAAAGTGCCGGTATTCACCCTTGTGGCAATCGCTCTCCACAATGTACTGGAAGCCCCGGTACCCGGGAAATTGGGAGCACACCCAGCTGAGGAGGAGGAGAGAGGGGAGCTTCAGTTGAAGGATGGAGGGAAAACTGGAGAGAGAACACACCAGCAGGGAGCCAGCACCGAGCAGCCCCTGTCACTGCCCAGGCAGTGTGAAGCCCCCACCCGACTGTGATCAGGCTGCTCGCTAGTGCTATTCTCTGGTGAGGCAGCAGCAAACCCTCCCCCCCCAAAAAAAACTGACCATGCCATTGAGGGAGCAGGAGCACCTACAAAACTCCCTGCCCCCCCATAGGCCCAGCCTGAGCCAGCTGCTGGGCCCCAGAACTTACGCGCCAGAGTGAACGCGGAAAGAGCCCACCTCGTTGGTGCCCCAGCCCGCGGCCTGGAGCGAGGGGCAGTCGTCGTTCAGCTCCCCCTTGCGGCCCAGGAAGTTCTCCTGTTCGTAGATGGTCAGCTTGCTGTCCTGGTGGTTCTGAAGCCAGGAGGAGAGCCTGGTCAGCGATGGGGCTCTCCCCCCCCCCCCGGAGCGGCTGGTGAAGTCAGCTTCCTGACTGAGCTCTGCCCACAGCTACCCACTGCTGCTCTTATCCAAGGGTGGGAGCTCTTGTTTCACAGGGTACCAGGTCTCTGCTTGTGTGCGGGGGGGGGGGAGGGGTTCACCACCCCCACCCTGCTCACCGCACAGGAGATGGGTCGGAAGGAGCTCATTCTCGGGACGTGGTAGGCGCTGCTGCCGCTCCAGGCCTCCCAGCAGGGGTAATCTCCTCTCTCCAGGACAAACTGCTGCCCCTGGAAGCCGGGGTGCTCAAAGCCCACCCACCTGTGGAAACAGCAAGCCACCAGGACGGGGCAGAGATTGGGGGTCCCCACAGGAAGGAAGGAAGCAGAGGCATCACTGGGTCTGCGTCGCCCAGTGCCAGACCTCACTGCATCCCCCCATGATGGACTTCCTCCAGTACCAGACCATACAGAATAAATGACCATATCATAGGCATGGCCTCAATGCAGTGGCATCTCTGGGTTGGTGTCACCCCTACTAACCTGATATATTTATTTATTGTAATGTAGGTCACCCAACAGTTCACCCAACAAATCAGTTGCCAACAGAAAAACAGTGGCCGACTTGATGACATTCACACCACTGAATAAGAGTTCTAGAATTTGATACATGGACATGAGGACTGATTCATGCTAACACCTCATTGGTTCCCTGCTGTGTCATGATAACACTTCATTGGCTCTTGAAACCATCAATCCCATGGGTCAGTTTTGAATGATGAAACCCACTTTTTGTTACATAAGGCAGTTGTGTTTCTCTTTTCTGGTGATTTGGCTATAACTTTTGTTAGATAATTCAACACGGTTTGTTTCATTACATTTGGCAAGAAATTACCTTTCTAATGACATATAACTATATGGTATTACTCATATATCTGAACTCCTTTCAGTCTAATATCAGGCTGGGCTACGGGATAGAGACGGCCTTGGTCGCTGTGGTTGGTGACCTGCATCAAGGACTGGACAGAGGGAGTGTGTCCCTGCTCTGCTACTACTACTAGTAGGTACTACTGCTTCTAGGTTCTACTGCTGCCTGGCACACAGAGGGCCTGGGGCTGATGGGAGAGGCCCATCAGGGCAAGGGGGTAGCCCACTCACGTGCCACTCTCCACCCGGGCAGAGCGCACATGCTCCAAGCTGCAGGCCGCCGTGTCGTAGCACTCAGAGGTGAACTCTTGCTTGCGCCCCTGGAAGTCTGGTTCGTCCCAGGCCACAATCTGAGGAGAGAACAGGAAGCACCAGAACTCAGGCTCTCAGGGGGGAGTGGTCAGGGCCCCCCCAGCCCCACAATGCTGAAGGAGACACTTGGGTGGGAGGGCTGTCGTTCCTCCTTCAAGGGAAGGATTTGAGGCAGCCCCTCATCCCTGCTCTAGATTGCAGGGGGAATACAGCATCACACAGAGTTGTGTGCAAATGTGTGCAGGTCAGAGTGACTGGAAATTCAGTGAACTTCACAGCCAATCAGGAATTTGGATGCTGGGGCCTCCTTGGTCAAAGTTCGGCACTGTAACCACTACAGCACACTGTCTTTCCTGCTAGCTGGAAACTGGATGTGGGTCTGGGGGAAGCTGAGCTTTTCACATCTCCTCCACCACAGACACTTTGTCTAGCCTCAGAAAAGCTGCTGCCTCTTTCAGCCTCAGTTCTCCATCTGTAAAATGGACATAGCAGCTCCTTCAGCAGGGCTATTGTGAAGGTGGCCACAACTGTGGGCTGCGACACGTTGCAAACCAGAGGAATGGGATGAGCTGTGTCTAGGGCTCCATTCCCCGGTTCCCCCCTGCAGTAATTTATCTCCTTTGTCTTCAAAATGCCCTGGCATCTTTCACTTCCCCCCCCCCCGATTCTTGGCCTGCACCCCCCTCAGGACCAAGGCCTGTCACATCATACCACTCCACACCTTCCAGAGCCCAGAAGACTTCCAGGTGAGTTGGCTCATGGTGGCTTGTTGCTCCCCAGCTGCAGGGACACGAGAGGGCAGTCACTGCAGAGGGCTTGCACTCGAGTACGTTATCGCCAGCTCATCCCTGAAACACAAAACGGGGGGATGGAAATGGGCTGTGCAAATCTCCCCTGGCAGCTAGCCCTGGGACAATGACAATGACAGAAACTGTGAAGGATGTGCCTCTGAGCATGTGCAGAGGCCATTTCTGTCCTCTCCCCACCAGCACATGACCATTGGGGCTTTAAGTGGCTTTTGGTGACCTCAAAGAGTGAACGCCAGGTGCGGCCCACCCTCCAGCAGTGACCTGGAGGCTCCAGAGATCTGCACCGCACTCCACTGAGCCCCATCCTGGAGACCTGAATATGAACTTCCAGAACTGCCTCGGCTGAGACTGCCAACACAGATCTCCAGGAATAGCTGCAGTCAGTAGCGATCGAACGTCTGGTCTGCCTGGAGTGGGCCCAGGACAGAAGCCAGGCGTCTGCCCCCAGAGGGGGCTTCTGTGGGCCCCAGCACTTACCTGGGTGATCTTCAGCCTGACACCTCTCACTGGCTCCTCTTCAGAGGGGCTTTTATACTAGACCGTTTGTGCCCAAACCTCCTGAGTCAGCACAGGCCAGGACAAAGGGCTGCTTCCTCGGGATCAAGCACACAGATGGGAGGCTGGCCAGCCTTCCTCAAACCAGTTCAAGCTCATACACACCCCTCCCAACAAGCAAGCTGGAGACCTGGAGGCTCTGGGCTGGATGCAAAGACGTTCTAGTGGCCAGTGGTCCATCCTGGAAGGTGGGATAGTGCCCTGGGGGTGTGCAAAGTCCCTTCTGCTCACCACTGAGCAGCCGCAACATATTGTGGGCAGAGAGAGAGAGAGAGAGAGAGAGAGAGAGAGAGAGAGAGAGAGGTGGTGGCTGCGGCGGCACTGATTTGCCCAACCAGCAGGCATCAAGGACCTGTTTGCCAGGTATTGGTTTGTTTACAAATGTGTCCCCTGTGTTCTCCCGGGGGAACCAAAGCAGCAAGCAAGATCACCAAGCAGTCCTTACTGCTGCAAAGCGATAAGCCAGTGTGTTCAAAACAACCAGTCATGGCTGCCATGCAGAGTCTCCCTGGCCAGGCAGTGTGGCCCGACAGGTCAGCCGCTGGACACCAAGGGCTAGGGGGTGCCCTCATCATTCTCCGCATCTGGTTGGCCCACTGAAGGAAACAGGAGTCACTGGGCCTTAGCTGGGACGTTCTTCTCCACGATTCTCTTGAGCATTTGATGGCCCGGGTCCGACTAGACGGCCTGTGGGGACCGACTGGTTTCCTGGTGCTTTCCACGGCCTGCCTCTGGGGCCGAGTGCAAAGCGCCCCCACCCTGGCCCAGCTCCTGTTTTCCTGTCCTCACAGCAAGCGCTTGGTCAGCAGCCGCTTCTGCACAGGGTGGGGAGGGAGAGCACAGATCCGAGGGGGGGTGTGAGCCGGTCCCACATTCTTCCGGCTGAGCTCCCCCATTGCGAGATGTGATGAGTGAGGCCTTCCGCAAAGACTCCGATGAGCCAGCACTTCCATTGTGCCTGCTGGGGCCTGTCCTGGCCAGCATATAAAGCAGGGCCGGGCTCCAGGGAGGCCAGCCAAACAGCTGCCTCCCTCCACCGTGACATCTTGGCAGCCCAGGTAAGGCCTGCCCCCAGACATCCGGGGCTGGCGCAGGTGCGTGTAGTTCACCCCCCACCCCACTGCCCGGGAAAGAGCCTGGGTCAGCTTCCCCCATGAGAGCACAGGCCTCGTTCCCCATGGGTCAGGACTTGGAGGACGCTTTGGGCACCCACAAGAGAGCTGCCTGGGCTTGGCCCTAGCTAGGAGCCCAGAAGCAGGCTCTCGTCAAACATGTCTTGCCTCGGGCACTGAAGGGCGTTTCAGGCCAGCGGTGGAGTCCTGGCTCTGAGTCAGGACCTGGAAGTAGAAAGGTGCCAGGTGTGCACAGCTCACTGCGCTGCCCAGGTTTTTTGCACCCCCTCCCATCCCTCAGCCTTCCTGCTAAACCAGAGAGGACGTTTCCTAGCAATATCCGGTCTAGAGAAGTGGGTTCAATTTGCAGACAAGCAAGGGATGGGAAGACTCTTCCAGTGTGAAGGACCATTTTCTTGCTGGAACCTGCAAACCAACCCCCAACCCCCCCCCCCCAGCGGAGAAGAGCTATTAGCAAAAGGGCCGCTGAGTGGCAGGTTGGCTTTTTCTGGGCTGAACTGCAAGCACAGGACAGAGAGAGACACATTGCCTGGTGATGGGTTTGCACAAGTCTGCTCTCCTCTGGGTGCTTCCCTCCCCCCCCATCCCTGGGGTGGGAGCGCTCTCTAGTGCTGAGCATAAGCCCGGAGGGGCACTCTGCATCTGCTCAGAGGCATGTGAGTCAACTGAGCCCAAGGATACCTGATGCCTGGGGGAGGGCAGCTACTGCTGGTGGTAGGTGGCTGCAGATGCAACCACGTCCTCATTTCAGGCCTCAGCCGGAAGCAGCCATGTCTGAATGCACAAGAACCGCCCTTCCCAGCCAGGGCCCCGAGAGGAAGGAGAAAGGTAACCCCACCCCACCCACCAACTCGTCCCTGGATTCCAGCAGCCAGAGCGAGGAGGCCCCCGTGGAGCCTTTCCGGGTAAGCGTCTTCTTGGAGAGTTGGTGGCATCAGCAGAGCCCTCCCCACCCTGTGCAGTGAGTCTGATGCAGCCCTCCACTCACTGGGGGTGCTGGGGCCGGTTCTTCCCTCAGGTCACTCTGTTCGACCAGGAGAACTTCCAGGGCCAGCAGGCGGTGCTGACCAGCGAGTGCCTAGATCTGGGCGAGCGCGGCTTTGAGAGAGTGCGCAGCATCGTGGTGGATTCTGGACCGTGAGTAATCCCGGCCAAGAAGAGTGAGCGAGCGTGGGGGGGACTCACGCTTGGGGTGGCAGCAGGTGTCACGGAGAGCGACAGGCACGGGGAATGTCAAGGTTCCTCCCTGGAAGGAAAACAGCACCTGGGGTCTGAGTGGTGCTTTCTGAACATGTCAGGCACGTCACAGGTGTTCTCTGGATGTCCCCATTTTGCAGGTGGGGAAGACTGAGGCTGAGAGGGAGGGACTTGCCTGAGCCCCATCCAGTGAGTTCATGGCAGGGGCTTCACACTGGGGAAGCCCCAGTTGGCAGCTTCGTCCCCAACAGCTACATTGCAAAAGAAGCCAAAATGTGTTGGGGAGGCAGGTTGTGTATTGGCCGACTTCTGAACACCCTAAAAGGACAGGCTCCGGCCCCATCCCTTCTCTGCCTGATGTTGTCACCCACAATAATAAAACCCAGTGTAGATTTTTTTTTTTTTTTGCATTCATTCTGACAATAAATTCTCTTAAGCAACTTTGCTTTTGTTGAGCACACCAGATTTTGCAGAGCTTATTCTAAGCCCTTGCAGCAGAAGTGCTACAGGGTGGGCAAGTTGCCGCAGAGCCCTTGCCAACACTGAAAGATGGCCCTGGTTATTTTGGGTAGGAGACACTCTGGTGCTGGGCCGGCAGACAAGTGCTTGGCTAGACGGAGACAGCGGCGCTCGCTGGCAGACGGGTCTGTGGCCAAGCAGAGACTCGTGAATCGCAAGGCGGGGGGGCGGGGGGTACCGGACAAACGGACAGCTTTCCTACCAATGGCAGAGCAGGAGGAATTCCCGAAGGACAAGTCTGGGATGAAAGGGCAGCTGAGAGACGGATCAAAAGCAGCAAGAAGCAATCCAGGCCTGTGGCAAGGAACTAATTAAAGGAGAAGAAACGAGCCAGAGAGCTCGGAGCAGCAACAGGGAGGTGCAGACTGGCAAGAGGGAAGTGCTGGGGGGGCCTGGCAGGAAGGGGGCACCAGAGGGAAGGTGGGACCCCAGGAACCAGCGGCCAGATGGGTCCAGGAGAGACCCTCACACATGGGTGCATCTCCCACTCTCCCAGGGGCCACACTGTTCGGGGGGGGGGAGGGCTTTCATTGTTATCAGCACTGAGAAACTGCTGCACACTTGCTTTGTACTGGGTAGGACAAGGAATCCGCAGGGTGACAGCAGCCCCTCCAGCATGGAGTCTGGGGTCCAGAATCACTCCCCCCCCCCCAAGAGACAGGACTTCTGTGCTGTGGCTCAGCTGTTGGAATGTGCAAAGGAAGCACACGCCTCTGAGCAGGTGTAGAGTGCTCAGCCCCGAGCCCCCAACAGTCTGCTTGCAAACACTGGGGTCACAAAGCAGGCTGGAAGAGTTTGGCTCAAAGGAGGGCAGCAGCGGGGTGCGGGTGGTGCAGCGTCGAGAGCCTGGCGGCAGCGCCATTCACTCACTGTCCCTTTCTCTCTTGCGGCCCCCACGTACTCCTGCCCCCTGCCCCCCCCAGCTGGGTGGCCTTTGAGCAGTCCAACTTGCACGGGGAGATGTTCGTCTTGGAGAAGGGCGAGTACCCACGGTGGGACACTTGGTCCAGCAGCGCCCGGAGCGACTGTCTCCGCTCCCTGCGGCCAGTGAATATGGTGAGTCCGGGGCAGTCCAGAGCTTGGGGGTTGGGTCGGGGAGGGACGTGATTCTGGCAGGGACATGCCAGAGACCCCTGCCATTCTGACTGTGGGAGAAAGCAGAGAGACAACATCTCCCTCTCTCCGAACACAAGGAATGAAACTGCCTGGCCAGAGACTTGGGACAGGCCCCAGAGTGTACACGGCGTGGAAATAGGAGTGGACAGAGTTCACTGCCCTGGGATGTTGCCACAGGGGAAGGAGAGGCCTCTGGGGCTGCATGTGCAGAGGCAGCCACAGGGGAGGCTTCCTACAGGCCCCTGCCTGACCGCTGTGGACCACAGAATCATGGGTGAGAGGGGCAGGGTTCTGACTGTTTTCGAGATGGTCCACGCCTGCCACTCTTGCCCCCAAGCCCAGACAAGGACTCCAAGAACAGTCAGAGGTCTGGAGGAATGCCAGAGAGAGAACCTGGAAGGCACTGCTCAGTTCTCCAAGGACCCATCTCTGCTGCTCACCTCCACCGATTGGGCACTGCTCAAACTGCCCTGGCATTTCCCAAAGAATTCTGGGAATGGTGTGTGTGTGTGAGGGGGGAGAAGTTCAGGTCCGCAACCCCTCCAGGCCGCAGCTCTCCCACAAAATTCAGCACGCAGAAGGCCACAGGCATAAGAACATAAGAACAGCCCCGCTGGATCAGGCCAGAGGCCCATCTAGTCCAGCTTCCTGTATCTCACAGCGGCCCACCAAATGCCCCAGGGAGCACACCAGATAACAAGAGACCTGCAAGGCCTCCTGGGAATTGTAGTTAAGAACATAAGAACAGCCCCACTGGATCAGGCCATAGGCCCATCTAGTCCAGCTTCCTGTATCTCACAGCGGCCCACCAAATGCCCCAGGGAGCACACCAGATAACAACAGACCTGCAAGGCTTCCTGGGAATTGTAGTTAAGAACATAAGAACAGCCCCACTGGATCAGGCCATAGGCCCATCCAGTCCAGCTTCCTGGATCTCACAGCGGCCCACCAAATGCCCCAGGGAGCACACCAGATAACAACAGACCTGCAAGGCTTCCTGGGAATTGTAGTTAAGAACATAAGAACAGCCCCACTGGATCAGGCCATAAGCCCATCTAGTCCAGCTTCCTGTATCTCACAGCGGCCCACCAAATGCCCCAGGGAGCACACCTGATAACAATAGACCTGCAAGGCTTCCTGGGAATTGTAGTTAAGAACATAAGAACAGCCCCACTGGATCAGGCCATAAGCCCATCTAGTCCAGCTTCCTGTATCTCACAGCGGCCCACCAAATGCCCCAGGGAGCACACCTGATAACAATAGACCTGCAAGGCTTCCTGGGAATTGTAGTTAAGAACATAAGAACAGCCCCACTGGATCAGGCCATAGGCCCATCCAGTCCAGCTTCCTGGATCTCACAGCGGCCCACCAAATGCCCCAGGGAGCACACCAGATAACAACAGACCTGCAAGGCTTCCTGGGAATTGTAGTTAAGAACATAAGAACAGCCCCACTGGATCAGGCCATAAGCCCATCTAGTCCAGCTTCCTGTATCTCACAGCGGCCCACCAAATGCCCCAGGGAGCACACCTGATAACAATAGACCTGCAAGGCTTCCTGGGAATTGTAGTTAAGAACATAAGAACAGCCCCACTGGATCAGGCCATAGGCCCATCTAGTCCAGCTTCCTGTATCTCACAGCGGCCCACCAAATGCCCCAGGGAGCACACCAGATAACAAGAGACCTGCAAGGCTTCCTGGGAATTGTAGTTAAGAACATAAGAACAGCCCCACTGGATCAGGCCATAGGCCCATCTAGTCCAGCTTCCTGTATCTCACAGCGGCCCACCAAATGCCCCAGGGAGCACACCAGATAACAAGAGACCTGCAAGGCTTCCTGGGAATTGTAGTTAAGAACATAAGAACAGCCCCGCTGGATCAGGCCACAGGCCCATCTAGTCCAGCTTCCTGTATCTCACAGCGGCCCACCAAATGCCCCAGGGAGCACACCAGATAACAACAGACCTGCAAGGCTTCCTGGGAATTGTAGTTAAGAACATAAGAACAGCCCCACTGGATCAGGCCATAAGCCCATCTAGTCCAGCTTCCTGTATCTCACAGCGGCCCACCAAATGCCCCAGGGAGCACACCTGATAACAATAGACCTGCAAGGCTTCCTGGGAATTGTAGTTAAGAACATAAGAACAGCCCCACTGGATCAGGCCATAGGCCCATCTAGTCCAGCTTCCTGTATCTCACAGCGGCCCACCAAATGCCCCAGGGAGCACACCAGATAACAAGAGACCTGCAAGGCTTCCTGGGAATTGTAGTTAAGAACATAAGAACAGCCCCACTGGATCAGGCCATAGGCCCATCTAGTCCAGCTTCCTGTATCTCACAGCGGCCCACCAAGTTAGGCAGGGCTGACCTAACATGGAAAAGGATCCGGCTCAGCAGGGCCAGGAGGGAGAGGCTTCTGGCTGGGGCAGGCGTTATCCATGGGTACAACTGGGTGACTTTCTGCTGTGGCAGCGGGGACTGACTCCTTGGAGAGGCTTTGCGGGGGACGCCAGGGAGCGGGTAAGCAAGAAGCTCACATCCTCCCTTCTCTCCCGGCCCCAGCAAGAGGCTCAAGAACCGAGAATCCTCCTCTTCGACAGTGCCAACTTCAAGGGCAACCAGATGGAGGTCCAGGAGGACGACATGCCAAGTCTCTGGGCCCGCGGCTTCCGTGGACGCGTGGGGAGTGTGAAGGTGCCCAGTGGAATGTAAGCCGACTCTTGGGGACTCACTCTGGGAGGAAGCCTGAGGTTCCTCTCCTCTTGCAGGCAGAGCACTGGGTGGGAGGAGGGTGGTGCAAGCTGTGGTGGCAGAGAGGTGCCTGTCTGGAGGCGGCTGAAGACACAGCCTGTTAGGAATCCTGCTTTGGTGTGATAGGCATTCAGGGGGGAGGCAGGTGCCCAGAGAGCCAGCTTTCTCCCCCTCCCCTAAGACTATCCTCATCTGATAACAGAAATGGGCTGGAAATGCTGGAAAAACACCTTGGAAACCCGTGGCACTCACCACCACCAGAGGGGTGGGCAGCTGCTAGCCAAGAGAGCAGGCTTGTGGAGGAGGGCGAGCGTTGGCTCTCAGGTGCCAGGCTCCATGCCCATGGGCAGGTCATATTCATAGGAGCTGCTAGGTACCCACAGCAGGAGGGGCTGCGGCCTTGCGTTAATGCAAACCCCCTTCTCTCCCCACAGCTGGGTAGGATACCAGTACCCCGGCTACCGGGGCTACCAGTACCTCTTTGAGCGAGGGGACTTTGGGCACTGGAACGAGTGGTCGGCCTTCCAGCCCCAGATCCAGTCTATCCGACGCGTCCGGGACATGCAGTGGGGCCCCAGAGGGCGTTTCTTCACCCCCGAGAGCCCCTGCAACTGAGCACTCCGCCCCTGCCGCTGGCCGAGCCCTCGGATTGCAGCACCCCACGGACAGCACCTTCCCAGGCCCCCGTGCTTCTTGGTCCTCGGCACCTTCCAGAAGGAAGTCTCTGTAGCGACACAAACACACAAATACATCTCAGAGATCTCAGTCTGCTGCGTGGTGTTCCCTCCCCGGCCGTCTCTGACACCGAAGGCGGCTGCAGTTCAAGGCACCCCAGAGCTGGGACCTGCCAAAAGCAGCACCACAAGCGGGGCTGGGGGCGGAACCCAACACGCCGAAGGCGGCCACCTGGAGGAGCAGCTCCATCCTATGCATGTTTACTCAGAAGCAAGCCTCATCCTGGTCAATGGGGCTTACTCCCAGGTCAGCGTGGATAGGATTGTAGCCGGGATGTGACCTCTGTGCAGGGGGTGCCGAAGGGGGGGAGAGCGACTGCAGGCCAAGCTGTCTTGGGGCGCCTGCTCCTGGGCGAGCGCTCTGTGCATGCTCAGGAGACCTGCTGCCTGCCTGGCCCTCCCTCCACGGCTCTCCCCCTCCCTCCAGCCCGTGACGTCGCGGGGTGGGCGGGCTGACTGGCTGGCTGGCTGGCTGGCTGGGGAGGCCGGGCGGAAAGCGACGCTGCTGCGGCTGGAGGAGGCGCTCGCCCGCTCGCTCGCTCGCCCGCGGTGAGTGGGGGGCTGCAGGGCCGCGCCGCACCCCGGGCTGGTCCCTGCCGCAGGACGGAGAGGTGGGCTGGGCGGGGCGGGGCTGGGCGCGCTCTGGGCGGGGAGGCTGCAGCTGCTGCCCCGGGAGGGACGAGGAGGGCGGGGGCCCAGGCGGGCATCTCCGGGAGCCGGGCAGGGTGTGCCAGGCTGCCGGCGGCCCCAGCCACGCTCACTGGCTGCAGTGGGGCTTGCTTCAGAGTAGACCAGCACGGACATGGCTTCCTGGAGCTGCCCCCCCGCCACGCTCACCTGGGAATCACCCCAGGCTGGCTGGCTGGCTGGCTGGCGTGGGCGGCACCCCCTTCCCTCCCACCTGGCCCTTGGCCTGCAAGAGGGGAAGAGCCCTCTCCTCCGCACTTCCTGTCCTCCTTCTCCCTCTGCCACCCAGGGCTAGGAGGAGAGCTTGGCACATCCGCAGGGAAGCCGCTGGCTGGGCACCGCAGGAAGGGCTGCAGGGCCTCTGCCTGGGCACTGGGGCCACAGAACCCCTGAGGCCGCTGGGCAGGGGCCTGGCCACAGAAGGGCACCTCCAAGGGGAGAGGCCGTGAGCCCCAGCAGGACAGGAGGGCTGCTGGAGACCCAGGCTGGGCTGGTGGTCTTCCTGGAGGCTCTTGGGCTGACCCAGCAGGGCTGTGCTTGCAGGAACCAGGCTCACCCGCCTGCCTGTGGGTATGGCCAGGTATCAGTGGGCTGCCTCCCTGGCTGCTTCCCGTTCTCAGAGCAGCCGGGCAGCAGGACCAGGCCAGTGCTGCACCTGGCTCCATCGGTGGTGCTCAGCTGTTGGGCAGGTTTCGCACAAGCTTCCTGCAGCATCACCAGCACGTGCCCCACGGAAGCGGGGGGGGGGGATAGGACATTTCAAGAGGGCCTGCCGGGGCCTGGTAGGAGCGTGGGGTGATCCTGTGGGCTCAGGCCAGGGGCTGCCTGTTCTGGCTTGGGTCTCCCACAGGGGCCAGCCAGACCTCTGAGAGAGCCCATCAGTGGGGCACGGAGGCCGTGGCCCCCCAGCAGTGGTGACTGAAGGTGTGCTGCCCGCTTCCACCCAGCCGTCGTGCCTAATCACCCCCTGAGAGCCTTGCCACATGGGCAGTGAGTTCCACAAACCAGTCCTGCCTCATCTCCTGCCAGCCAGCTCCATGGGGTGAGCGAGGGAGAGGAAGGAGCTTCTCCCTTCCCCCCCCCCAGCACCGAACCTGGCTTGATAAGCCTCTGTCGTGCCCCCTCCTCGGTGGTCATTTTCCCAAGGTAAAAAGCCGCAGATGTGCCTTTCCTCCTGAGGAGACCGCTCCACCCCCCAGCCGTCCTTTGCTTGCCACTTTGCTGCCCCTTCTCCAGCTTTACCACATCCTGTGTTTTCTTCCGCTCTGGGAAATCCGAATTCGTCCTTTGCTGCTCTCGTTTTGCAGAGAGCCCTTTTCGTAGCGTGAACTGTGCCCGGCCAAATGCTCATAATTGCCATAGAAGTGAAAGGCAGGACTGGAGGCACCAGACCTTCCAGCCAACACAGGGCGACGTATCGCCTGCCTAAACCGTCCTGCTCGTGAACAGTCGTTCGCTTGGGGCTTGCCAAAGACCTGCAGCCTTCATTTCCTCCTCACGACTTGCCTGTGTGAATTTCCACCCACCTGTTGCAATGTAAGCGGATGTGCTGAAGCGGCCTCCGGCTGAGCCTGGCCTTTTGCCCACCCCACGCAGGGTAGTCTGCCCCGACTGGCAGCAGCTCTCCAGGATGTCAACATGGATGTTTCTCTGTCCTTTCTAGAAACGCTTCCCCTTTCCCCTGCTTCGTTGTGAGGTTCTTGTGTTTTGTCAAGTTTGCCTCGTTCCTGTCCAGGCCTTTTGGTTTCCAGGAGCGCACAGCAGCCCCTCTGGCGGCCGGACGTGAGACCACTGTGGGTTCACCTGCTTCTGGAAGAGTCCTGGCTGCCTTGCTACGTGACCTCCTTGTGGTGCTGGGGTTCAGGCGAAAGAGAGTGACGCTTGGATGGAGGGGTCTCGACGCGGGCTGGTGGAGAGCAGGCAGCGGGTTTCTAGGCCGCGCTGGCAGTGGAGCCCGTAGCCCTGGGGTGGTGTGGGCGAACTTCTCCTTTGCCAGCTGCTGAGGGCAGACCTGGGCCTCGACGTGTCGAAACACAGACCTGCCTTGGGGGTGGCTGCTGTTCTGTTGCGGGGGCGGCTTCCTCAGTGCTTGCCTTCCCTTTTGTCTGGCTCGTGCTGCCCGCACTGACTGGCAGTGGCTCTTTGGGGGTCTCAGAATGGAGGCCAGTGGTGGGCAGCAAGGCTGCGGAGGGCTTTGCAGGCTACAGGAGAAGCTGTGGGGGGTGACGTGGTGAGAGCAGCATGAGGACAGACTTCAAAACGTAGGCCATGCTGTGTTGGGTGTGGGGCAGGAAGGCTCCTCCTAAGATAGTCCCACTTTAAAAGTGTGTGGGGGGAGTCTTTCACGCGAATGTGGCCCCTGCTCAGCCAAAAGGCTTGGCACCCCCAGCATGCAGGGAAGTGGCCCACCAGGGAGGCAGCCAGACCCAGACAGCCATGCGCCTCGGTGGGATGATTCTGCCTAGCAGAGACCTCCCCGCATTAGGAGCGGAGCAGCACTGGTGCCTGGCCTGACCTTTCCTTCCCACCCGTGCCGGAGTGACTTGCTGCTGTCCTGCCTGAGCTGTGCCAGGAGGTGACAGAGCGAGCAGCTGAACTGGGCTGAGGCTTTGCTGTCTGCTTCCTGCTTCTGCTCGGAGTCTGGCAGCCGTAGCACCTGCCGAGTGAAGCCAAGGGGGCAGCGGTGGAGATCCAGCCCCGCTCCATGACAGGATGGACCCCGTAGTGAGCTCTTTGGGCGTTTCCTGGAGCTCCATGCACCTCTGGGTCAGTGTGGAACCTCACGCGTGCTTGCCTGGGTCGATCGATGTTCACCCATGTGGACGGAGGAGTGGCGCATGACACGGCTGGCGCCTGTGCTGATGCCAACAGCTGGCAGCATCTATACTGCCAGGCTATGTCCTTGACAGCTGGCATCACGGAAAATCCAATAGCAAACACGACACGGTCGCTTGCATCTGATGGAGGGGCCTTTGCCTGGCCTTGCCTTCCTTCGTAGCTGGGGAGCGAGTGGCGCTTGAACGTCCCTCTGGAGTCAGGGCATCGATTCTGGATGATTTCAAAGCCTGTGTTGTGTGTGGTGCTTTTTGAAGCAGGTGTGCCTGGGGTGGGAGGGAGGCGGTGTTGGTGGTGCAGCTGTTTTGCGGTCTCCAGCTTGTGTCATCGCCACGGTGCCAGGAACTAGAGAAGATTGCTTCACTTCCTCCAGGCATTCGGGAAAAGAAGAGTCCCGCTCCGTCAGGGGGTTGGATGCTGCTGCCTCCGCAGATCTCCCGGGCGCCACTGTGGGTGTATGGGGAGCCGCCTCCAATGGGGACTCTTTGGCTGACAGACCAGAAAGATGACTTTTCCCAACAGCACCAGCCTGGCGGACTGAGCTGCGCCTGGAAAGGCTGGTCTGTCTTAGTTTGATGCAGCAACTGACACACAACGGTTGTCCCCTGTGGGTGGCCTGGCCAGTGCTCTGCTTTGTTCTCCAGATGGGGGCCTGGTTCTGAGGGGTGCTTAGTTCCCTGATAAAGGGGGGGGGGTCGTGACACGTGCCCAGTTCAGCCTATCTCCATATTGCATGCCAGAGTCAGCAGCAAGCGGGAACGGGCCAGTGTAGCCTCACGTGCTTCTCCAACTGGCAGTCATCTTTGCAAGAGCCACCAGAGGCCTGCAGAAAGGTTTTGGGAGCAGAGCCAAGCCCACAAGCAGCCCTTTGACCACCCCTGCTCCAGGGCTTCCGTCCTGCTCCCTACCACCTACGGGCAGGCGCCTGGGGCTGTTGGCAGCTGGTTGCCCAGTCCTCGCTCCCTGGTGTGCCAGTGTGCCCCCTCCAGCCTCCTTCACTCGCTCACTGGGGTTGGTGGTCTGAGGTGCCGGGGAGGGGGCAGGGCGTTGGTCCTGGAGCAGAGGGTGACAAGAGGTGATCTCTGACCCCTTCCTCCTGGTTGGACTCTGTGCCTCCCCCAAGCCTGGCCTTGGGGTCAGCGAAGGTGGGGGAGGGGATGCCACAGCCTGTCCCTGTTGGAGTGAGGAGGGGCCGGGCACTGGAACAGATGAACTGCTTGAGAACAGGGAGTGGAAACTACCAAGTGCATGTTGGGAGGTCCTGTGTCTGCAAACGAACGCACTCGGCTCCTGGAACAGCCCTGCGCCTGCAGCAGCAAGATCAGGCTGTGGTTTCAGTTGCGGGGGGGAGGGGGGTTAAAATAGAATGCAAAAAAGTCACAGGAACTGCAGCTTGTTTCAGTTTCAATGGCCGGGGTGCTTTGTAAGCAGCAGGCTGGTTCTTGGAGTGGTGCCACTCCAGGTCGACCCGATGTACGGCGGCAGTGAAGAAGGCCAGTTCTATGCTTGGGATCATTAGGAAGGGTATTGAGAACAAAACGGCTAATATTATAATGCCGTTGTACAAATCTATGGTAAGGCCACACCTGGAGTATTGTGTCCAGTTCTGGTCGCCGCATCTCAAAAAAGACATAGTGGAAATGGAAAAGGTGCAAAAGAGAGCGACTAAGCTGATTACGGGGCTGGGGCACCTTCCTTATGAGGAAAGGCTACGGCGTTTGGGCCTCTTCAGCCTAGAAAAGAGATGCTTGAGGGGGACATGATTGAGACATACAAAATTATGCAGGGGATGGACAGAGTGGATAGGGAGATGCTCTTTACACTCTCACATAATACCAGAACCTGGGGAAATCCACTAAAATTGAGTGTTGGGAGAGTTAGGACAGACAAAAGAAAATATTTCTTTACTCAGCGCGTGGTCAGTCTGTGGAACTCCTTGCCACAGGATGTGGTGCTGGCGTCTAGCCTAGACGCCTTTAAAAGGGGATTGGACAAGTTTCTGGAGGAAAAATCCATTACGGGTTACAAGCCATGATGTGTATGCGCAACCTCCTGATTTTAGAAATGGGCTATGTCAGAATGCCAGATGCAAGGGAGGGCACCAGGATGCAGGTCTCTTGTTATCTGGTGTGCTCCCTGGGGCATTTGGTGGGCCGCTGTGAGATACAGGAAGCTGGACTAGATGGGCCTATGGCCTGATCCAGTGGGGCTGTTCTTATGTTCTTAACTACAATTCCCAGGAAGCCTTGCAGGTCTCTTGTTATCTGGTGTGCTCCCTGGGGCATTTGGTGGGCCGCTGTGAGATACAGGAAGCTGGACTAGATGGGCCTGTGGCCTGATCCAGTGGGGCTGTTCTTATGTTCTTAACTACAATTCCCAGGAAGCCTTGCAGGTCTCTTGTTATCTGGTGTGCTCCCTGGGGCATTTGGTGGGCCGCTGTGAGATACAGGAAGCTGGACTGGAAGGGCCTATGGCCTGATCCAGCGGGGCTGTTCTTATGTTCTTAACTACAATTCCCAGGAGGCCTTGCAGGTCTCTTGTTATCTGGTGTGCTCCCTGGGGCATTTGGTGGGCCGCTGTGAGATACAGGAAGCTGGACTAGATGGGCCTTTGGCCTGATCCAGCGGGGCTGTTCTTATGTTCTTATGTCAGCATTGACATAAGAGTCAATGCCCAGAGTGCGGCTGTTCTGAACTGGTTCACAGCCAGGCCTGCGGAACCGGGCTGAGGTCCTCCAGATGCCCTGGTCTGCGCTGATCACCACCTGTGGCATCAGCTGGGCTTTCTGCTGCTGGTGTCATCCCCCTGCCCGTCACTAACTTGTGGCCTAAATGCCTGAGAGTTCAGACGCCTTCCTGATGACCAGAGCTCCCCAGGGCAGTGAGCGCTTGGTGGGTGTGGAGCTCCGCAGCCTCTGCTGGGTCACTGCTGATTTGATGTTTGAAAACCTGGCTGAAGAAGTGGTGTGCCTCTTGTTCTGTCCCCTCCCTGGTTGGGCCTTTCCCAGAGCAGTTTGTTGAGGGTCCTCCCCCCCCCTGCCCAGGCCTCTCCTGGCAGCAGGTCTAGGGCATCTTAGCAACCAGCACAAGGGGCTGTTCTAGAACCCACAGACCTCAGACCTCCGGGAAGTGCCAAAGAGCAGCTGCTCAAGGTCAAGGAACAAGAAGCTGTGAGCCCCGGCTGCCCTGCTCTGCAAAGGGAACGGTGTGGTTAAAGGGGACAGTGGGGGACCTGGGTCAGTCACTCTGCCCTGGCAGCTCTCAGGCCATGGCTGGTGGTTTTCCTGGCTAGCCAGTCTGGTGGGAGAAGGGAGTGTTTCTGGTGCTCTTAACTCTCCTGTATTGACTGATTCTCCCCACTAAACACTCCCCATTCTTGGCTCCAAGACCGGGGAAAAAATGGCTGGGGGAGACTGGTTGTGGGGGAGGATTGGCCACTGGGGGAAGGGTCAGCAGCCCCTCTCCTGGCCTGGCCTGATCCTGGCTGTGTTCTTGGAATGCCCCTCCAGAGCCTCACCCCCCCTCTTTGTGTGACTTGCTGTTTCTGTGTCTCCGAAGGAGGAGAGGGCCGGCAGATCTCTCCGGCCAGAGCCTGTGCAGCACATCGGTTTGTATCCAGAGGGAGTGCGGAAGGAGGGTGGCCTTAACCTCCTGTGGCACTCTTGCCATCCTAGGAGCGCCACTTCGCTCCTGGCCCTGAGCAAACATCCTGATCTGTGTCACAGAGTGTTCACAAACACACACCTGTGTTGGTCTGCAGCGAGTCAGTGTTACCGGTCTGCTATTCCACCGGGTCTCTTTGATCAAAGGCAGTTGCAGTGGAAGTGGTCACAATGAGCCTTCTCTTTTAGGTTTTGTGCCCAGCTGCCATGTCTGCAAAAAACATTTCCGGAGGTCTGTCTGTGCGAGTGGCAAAACAGAGGTCATTTTAAAACTGTGCTTAGTTAAGGTATCATAATGCCGTTGTACAAATCTATGGTAAGGCCACACCTTACCATATTATAATGGTATAATAATTAAACAATTATAATATATAAGGTATTATAATGCCGTTGTACAAATCGATGGTAAGGCCACACCTGGAGTATTGTGTCCAGTTCTGGTCGCCGCATCTCAAAAAAGACATAGTGGAAATGGAAAAGGTGCAAAAGAGAGCGACTAAGATGATTACAGGGCTGGGGCACCTTCCTTATGAGGAAAGGCTACGGCGTTTGGGCCTCTTCAGCCTAGAAAAGAGACGCCTGAGGGGGGACATGATTGAGACATACAAAATTATGCAGGGAATGGACAGAGTGGATAGGGAGATGCTCTTTACACTCTCACATAATACCAGAACCAGGGGACATCCACTAAAATTGAGTGTTGGGCGGGTTAGGACAGACAAAAGAAAATATTTCTTTACTCAGCGTGTGGTCGGTCTGTGGAACTCCTTGCCACAGGATGTGGTGCTGGCCTCTAGCCTAGACGCCTTTAAAAGGGGATTGGACAAGTTTCTGGAGGAAAAATCCATTATGGGGTACAAGCCATGATGTTTATGCGCAACCTCCTGATTTTAGAAATGGGTTATGTCAGAATGCCAGATGCAAGGGAGGGCACCAGGATGAGGTCTCTTGTTATCTGGTGTGCTCCCTGGGGCATTTGGTGGGCCGCTGTGAGATACAGGAAGCTGGACTAGATGGGCCTATGGCCTGATCCAGTGGGGCTGTTCTTATGTTCTTATGTTCTTAAGGGTTTGTCTTCCTCCTTCCTCAGTGGTGCACGCTTGTGGTTTCAGTGAACGCGGCCAGCCTGGGTGACGGTCGACGGCCGCTCAGGTTGGCGAAATGCTCAGGCCCCTGCTTGCTAGCGCTTGGCTTCCGGGCTGAGGCCGTGGGGTGCTAAGCCTACAAATCCAAGAGAACTTCCTGCCTTCGGATATCCTGGGATTAGGCAGCTCCTCTAGCAGGAGGGTGTTGCGGCTTTCCGCATTAATGCTTTTTGGAGCAGGCTGATGGGGTGTCGGTCTTGCTTTGCAGGCCTGCGCGTGGTGGGGGAAGGGCTGCTGTTCTTTTCCAGCACACTGGGGTCTAATGAGCGCCTGTTCTGCTGTCAGTCTTGGCAGGTGAGTTTTGTGCTTTGAAAACTGTTGCCTGTCCTTCTGCTTTGGAAGAGAACCACTTCCCTAAAGGAAGGAGCGTGGTGGCCAGTGGTCTCGAGACATGCCTGGATTCGTAGTGGTGCGCTCTGGTGTCGGTGTGATATTCTTGCCGCTCTCACGAGCGTTTTCTGTAGGTCGGGGGCTGAAGCTACAGGGAGCCTCTGCCTGTGCGTTGACAGTCTGGCACTAACTAGTCTGGGGGTAGGAGGTGGCGTCCTGCGCGCAGGGGCACCGAGTGGACTGCAGAAGGGGGTCTGCTGTTCTTTGTGTTGGTGGAAGAGAGACTCTGCCTGTGTCTGGGATGCAGGCGCCCGATGGGTGTCTAGCAGCAGCTGATAGTCTTGTGACGGGCGCATGAGGTTCAGTGCATCAAACCTTGGAAGCGACGCCGCTCTGTGTGTGGCGAGGCTTCCATTGCAGGCAAACGCAGACGTCAGTGGGTGACTGGGCAGCTCCCACAAGCCTGTTTTGCGCCGCGTGGAGGAGAGAACGTAGAAGAGGGACGCATGAACCTCTGGGGAACCTGGCAGGGGAGGTGGTTCCCTGAAGGGCCTCGTGCCGCTCTGTTTGCCTTTGCTTGCAGGACTCCCTGCGTGGCTTGGCTTTGCACAACATGGCTGCTCCTCCGTTGCTGTGGCAACCGGCTGGGAAAGTGGCCAGTGCCGTTGGCTTGCTTGGCTGCCGAAATAAGAGGCTGCTCGTCCCTTGAGAGCGGAGCACTGAAGGAGGGTTCCGTGGTGGAAGGTGGTTCTGGTGGGTCCATCGGAGCCTTCCAAGCGGCTCTCTTTCCCCCCCGGGGCTGTTTCTCCTTCGTTGTCCTTTGTTTGCAGCGGCCAGTGGCTCAGGCCGCAGCCCCAGACTTGCTCTGGTTCAGGGAAAGACCCCCAGAGACGATTCAGTCATTTGACCTTGTGGCAAGCAGGCCTCCGCGTGGCCAGGGCAACCTCTGAGGGCCGGACCCTGTCCCTGTTTACCCCAGAATGGCCGCCTTCGGGAGCCTGGCCTCTGGTGAGACCTGGAGGTGCCTGGCGCTTAGAGGCAAAGAGGCTGTGCCTGTCCACCAGGCCTCAGGAGCCAGGGGAGCTGCACGAGAGTGTGTTTGACTGGGCAGGCAGGTGGGAACTCAGTGGTCCGGCTCTGCGCCCTCCCGGGTGCCCAGGCTCCCCTGCCTTTGTCTCTGTCCCAAGTCGTCTCTTCTTCCTTGCTGTTCCAAGCCGCCCCCCTTGCTAAACAGCTTGCTGACCTTGTGGTTTCCCCCTCCCCAGGATTCGCCCCCCGTCTGGCCTTTCGTGCCAGGAGTGAGCAGCAGGCTTCGAAATGAACTTCCCAGGGCGAGGTGAGTCTCTGGACAGCTATCGGCAATGGGCTGCTGAATATTTGATGGGGCTGTCTGGGCACCCCACACCCAACCCATTTTCTGCCATTAATATTTGATCTCCCTCAAAAGCTGCAAGAAGTTATTAAAATCCTGCTGGTTCTTGACATGAAAGCCCCGCAGAGAGGGAGCCTTGTTGGTGCTTCTTGGAATGCGTCGCCCAGCGGGCAGGCTCTCTGCTGCGAGGAGAGCACAGTGGGTGGCCTTGCCTCCCTGGCACCCTTGGGTGGGGCTGTGGCCGGGCACCCCTCGGCATGCAAGAGGCCCATGTTCCCAGCAGCACTGCCCGCAAAGAAGGAAGCAGTGGCAGAGAGGACCCCTCTCAGCCTGGGACTCTGGAGAGTTGGTGGTGGTCTGAGTTAGTCAGCGGTCTTCAGCTCGTCAGGAACCGAGACCCTCCTCCGGTCCCGGCCTGCAGCTTTGCAGGCCCCGGAGGTCAAGGGGTGGGTCTGACCAGCAAGAACGGCGTATGCAGGAGCAGTGGCAGTTTCTTTTCCCAACCCTCGCTTGCTGCCACTGTGCTGTCCTGCCCCTTCTTTCTTTCTTTCCAGGCCCTCTCTTAGGAGAGGGGAGGAGGAGAGTGGGAATGGGAGGGACCTGCAGAAGGTTGACCAAAGCAGCACCTCTGCGGCCAAGGCTTCAGTGGGCTTGAGCCCCTCCAGAACGGGAGTGGGTCTTGTTCCCTGTGCTTGCACCAGGCTGGAGGGGGAAGCCCTACGCTGGCATGTGGGTGGTTCCTTTCTCCAAACTGGGGCCAGAGGAGAAGCACCTACCAACAATTCCGTTGTTCTGCAGGGCAACAGATGCCCACGCAGGTCACGGCTCCCCCCTGCCCAAGACATTTCCGGCCCTGCGTTGACGCCTCTTGCGTTTTTCTTGCAGGCTGCCCGTGGCTGGACCTCTTGCTGCCTGGATGCTGAGGGCGCCTCCAGCACCTCCTGCTCCGGGGCCCGCGCGGATGGGAAGAGGATGCGGGTGACCATGAGACGGGTGCTCCTGGGGGCGGGCTTTGCCGTCGCCCTGATGGTGTCTGTCCACCTGGGCCAGCAGGTGCTGCAGTGCCAGCAGATCCTGGGCCGGGGAGGCCCCAACTGGCGGGGCCTGATGCGGCCGGAGAACGAGGAGCTGGTGATGCTGGATGCCAACCGGGTGGAGTACCGCTACAGCAAGGAGATGCCCCTGATCTTCATTGGTGGCGTCCCCCGCAGCGGGACCACCCTGATGCGGGCCATGCTGGATGCACACCCGGAAGTGCGCTGCGGGGAGGAGACCCGCATCATCCCGCGGCTGCTGGCCATGCGCCAGGCCTGGTCGAAATCCGGGCGGGAAAAGATGCGCCTGGACGAGGCCGGGGTGACCGACCGGGTGCTGGACGCGGCCATGCAGGCCTTCATCCTGGAAGTGATCGCCAAGCATGGGGAGCCCGCCCGGTACCTCTGCAACAAGGACCCCTTCACCCTCAAGTCCTCCCTCTACCTGTCCCGCCTGTTCCCCAACTCCAAGTTCCTGCTGATGGTGCGTGACGGCCGGGCCTCCGTCCACTCCATGATCACCAGGAAGGTCACCATTGCGGGCTTCGACCTGAGCAGCTACCGGGACTGCCTGACCAAGTGGAACAAGGCCATTGAGGTGATGCACTCTCAGTGCCTGGAGATTGGGCGGTCGCGCTGCCTGCCCGTCTACTACGAGCAGCTGGTGCTGCACCCCAAGAAGTCCATGCAGGCCATCATGGAGTTCCTCGACATCGCCTGGAGCGACGCCGTCCTGCACCACGAGGAGCTGATTGGGAAGCCGGGAGGGGTCTCTCTCTCCAAGTGAGTGGCCCTGAAGAACGGGGCAGGGGGGGGTCTGGCGCTAGCTGCCAGAGAGGGTGGCGGCATCCTTCAGGGACAGGGAGAGGGTGCGTCCGAAGCAGTCTCCCAATGCAGGTGCCAGGTCACTTTGGGTGCCTGTGTATCTAGTTGTGGTGCATGTTTTCAAAGCCACCCGCGACATGGGGAGGCAGAAGGAAAATGGCCCCAGGCTGTGCCGCGTTCTAAGGGTCCTGTGTCAGGAGTCGGAGGGGAAAGGTCACCGTGCACACCAGTGTGTCCTTCCCGCTGTCGGTCCCAGCAAGCAGTCTTTGCGTGGGGGGCCTTTGGACGGCTGTGTGAACCCGTCTGTCTCAAGGGCCTGTCTCAGGCAAATTGCAGATGACCAGCCTCCTCGCACAGCCAGTATTTCAGAGACCTTTGGGGTCTCCAGCCTCAGGTGGCTTGTGAGGAGGGTCTGGAAAGTGGGTCCGCTGACAGTTGTTTGCCCCGACGGCTGCAGTAACCCCTGTCTTTGGAGAAGGAGTGTGTATGAAGAACGTCTGGTGCCAGTGCAGGGTTGGGGGAGAGGTTGGACAGGCCCCATTGCGGTCTCTTGCAGCTGCAGTGCGTACAGAAAGAAGAGGAAGCTCACAGCACCCACTAAGGAACTTGTGTAAAGCTTGAGAAGTGCTGAGCAGGTGAGGAAGTGGTGATCTGCCGCGCCGGCCCTGAACTGCTTCTCCTCCCTCTGCAGGATCGAGCGGTCCACAGACCAGGTGATCAAGCCTGTGAACATGGAGGCGCTGACCAAGTGGCTGGGACACATCCCTGCAGACGTCCTCCAGGACATGGCCCATATCGCCCCCATGCTCGCCAGGCTGGGCTATGACCCCTACGCAAACCCCCCCAAGTATGGGAACCCTGACCCCTTGGTGGTCAACAACACACACCGGGTGAGTGCTCCCGGGTGCTGGGGAAGGGGTGGCAAACCATTTGCTTTCTGACCCCCTGAGTTATGGGACAGAAGCCTGTTTGCCTCCTGGTTGCAGTGCCTTTCTTGTGAGAACTTGATGGGAAAGAAGGAAAAGGAGCGGGGGCTCAGGGTCCAGTGGAGGGCAGGCTCCAAAGGCTGGGAGCAGACCCCACCCCCTTAGACACGCACGTCACCTTGGCCCTTTCGGAGAGGTGTGGAGTGCCTCTTTCCCAGCCACAGTGCTGTGAATGAAGGCCCTTTCCCAGGTTGGCTGCCGTAGATGCAGGTGGCTTTCCTTATCTGAGCTCTGCGTTCCTCCAACAAGGCTTCTGTCTGGTGTCCAGGGACATCTCTTCTGCCCTGCAGTGGCTTTTCCGGTTTCACCAGTAGGGTTTAAAATGGTGATGTACAGCTTTGGTCACCTAATTGCATGAGCTAATCTCCTTTGGTTGCTGCTTAGGACCTAAATTTGTTTTGGATGAGGCCTTTGTTTCATTTTGAAACGCATCAGCAGAGTTGGTAACTTGGACAGCAAGCTTTCAGGCTGCACAGAGCTCTTGTTCAGATGTGGCTTGCCCTCCTCTTTTACCGTCTCAGTGGTGGAATCTGGGATTCTGGGAGGTGGGCAAATCAGTGGAGTGAAGGAGTTGGGGGTGGACACGTGCCCTAATCCTGTGTTGTCTTCACTCAGGTTCTAAAAGGGGATTTTAAGACACCTGCCAATCTGAAAGGACACCTTCAGGTGAGAATCTCCCCAGCCATGTCGTGCCTTTCCCTGCTGTCCCCACATAGGGCTGGAGATATGTTCCTAATTGTGAGGAATCCCAATCAAACACTTCAGCAACCAGGCACCTTTCACCCTCTGCTGTCCTCCTTTATGGAGTGGCTGCTTCCTGTGGAGACCTTGCACATTTCCTTAATGACTCAGGGCGCAATCCTATCCAATTTTCCAGTGCAGCTGTGCCAATGGGGTGTGTACTGCATCCTGTTCTGGGGAGGCAGTCACATAGGCCTCTTCAAGATATGGGAAAAATTTTTTCCCTTACCTCCGGACTGCATTGCCACTGCACTGGTGCTCCAAAGTTGGATAGGATTGGGCCCTCAGCCATTGTTACCTGGATAGTTGTCTGGATGTTGATGCTGAGAGCAGAATTTCCTTAACACCTTAAAACGCTTTCAAGGTACAGTGCTTTGGACAGAGAAATAATCTCCTCATGATAGCTTTGCCCTGTAGTAGGTTTGTGACAAAGCTGCCTTGTGGAAGGTGCCCCCTAATTGTCAGGATTATAATCCCCCCATAATGCCAAGCCCCTGATTCTGTCTGGGAAACCAGGCCTGTCTGCAAACTGAAAATAGGATTATTCTAGTAGTATTTTTGTTTGTGCTTTAATTAAAATCAAAAGACAAAAAAAACAACCCACACACCAATATAGTAACAGTGTTTTCTCCCTGACCTAGTTTAGAAAGACGGAGTTGCAAACCTGCAGGGACAGCAAATAAGATCCTAATTCTTGTGTGTGTTTGGGCTCTTCTAGGGGACTCAGAATACTACTGCTTTTCACTGATGAAGGCTGGTGACTTCCAGGTATGTAGTTTTCACACAAGTAAATATCCCAACACGGTGGTGGTGTCTTAAAAAAAGGTGTATTCCATATTTCTCCAAAGATCGAAGGTTGCTTACAATATTTAGTACTTTTAAAAGTAAAATTAAAAGAACAGTATTGATAACTGTTTGTGCCCCCTCCCTGCCCACAGTTCTCTCACAGGCCTGGTGCCGAGCTGATAAGCCTGCTCGGCTCTTGCCGTGTCCTGTGTGCAGTGCTGTGTCCCAGTGTGAGTAAGACTCGAAGTGTTTTGTCACCTGCCTTGAAACGTGGGCCCTACTTGAGCTCCTATTGCTCAATTTGCTTTACTGTGCTGGAAATGGCAGTGGGAAGCTGCTAACTGTGAAGGGAATTTGGGGGGGTGGGGTGGAGGTCATTTCCTTCATCAGTTTTGTAAAATGGAACTATGGGCCCAATCCTATCCCGCTTTCCAGTGCCGAAGCAGCCAAGCTAACAGGATGTGCACTGCATCCTGTAGTGGGACTGTCATGTAGGCCTCCTCAAGGTAAGGGAATGTTTGTTCCTTTATCTTGGGGCTGCATTGTGGCTGCATCGCCACTGGGCAGTTGGATAGGATTGGGCCCCAAGTCTGCGTGCCTGATTAATGATACACGCATGATTAATCAGTTAGATCAATAGTTCTCAAATGTTTTAGGGTACAATCCTAACCAGATCTGCTCAGAAGTAAGTCCTATTTTGTTCAGTGGGGCTTACTCTCAGGAAAGTGTGGTTAGGATTGCAGCCTTAGAAGCCCAGAGGCTACTGTATGATTTACAAATGCCATTTGGCAGCAGTGCCCCCCCCCCCCAAGTAGCAGCCTGTTTACCCTTGATGCACAGAGCCTGAACTGCCCTGTCAGTTTCGTGAACCAACAAAAATGGGGTCATAAACCACTGGTTGGATCCCAGGCCCTGCAGTGCGAGAACTGCTGAGTTAGAGGAACTGATCAAAAGCGCAATCCTGTGCATGTTTGTTCGGAAGCAAGTCCCATTGTTTCCAGTGGGACTTGCCTCCAGGTAAGTGTGTTTTAGGATTGCAGCCCAAATTCCTGCCCAAGGGGCACAAGAGACACGGGGCTCTTTGGTTGTGACTCCACTGCTCTGCTCTTCCCACCTTTGTCACAGTTGATGGTGCCGTCTGCAGGACATTTCTAGATCTTGCATTCATCCAGTATTTATGACTTGGCATTCTCATCAACAGCCCGGGGTTCTTGCCTCTAGCCCTTTGAAAATGCCCACCATAGTTGTGGGTGAAACATGAGGAAATAAAAATCTTCATAGACTGTGGCTAACAAGCCCAAATATTTCTCACTACAACACTAACAGTACTGGCCATGAAAGCTAGTATTCTCAGCAATGTATGTATGAGAATGAGAATTCTCAGCAATTCTCAGAAAGTATGTGTTCTCAGCAATGTTTGTAAACTGCTTTGATCACTTGGAAAAAGCGGTCTAGAAAGGTAACTAAAGAAGTCGGCGGACAGGACACGTCAACCATGCATTTAACTGTTCCCGCCTTCCTCTCCCCACCTCTTAGGTGCAAATATTCTTCCTGTTGCTGTGAAGAGAAGAGGATTTGCTGATTGCGACAGTGAAAATCCATTATCCAAGCATATTGCTTGTTACTGATATTGCCAAATCAGGTGCCCTCTGTGACTCACGTCCTGTCTTGTTTGCGAAGCTCTGCTGGCTTCCCACATCCGAGGAGGAGACGTGCACCTTGTTGGACAGTCCGTGGGGAAAGGGCGAAGTCGGTGGGGAAGGAGACCTCCGTGTGTGGTGGTGAAGATTTTAGACCTGTTGGACTGACTGGCAACCTGTTTGAAATTGTCTTGTAATTTTTGCACTCTAATTTGCAGACCTCAAGTAGCTCTATTAGAACAGTCTTGGCAGAGCCCTTTTGTCTTACAGGTCTTTTGTCTTACAGGTGACAATCTGAACTGTGGCCTCCTCTCACTCTTTTTAATTTACAAGATTCTATTTAAGAATTAATATATGAGGCTGTCTCCTTCACTTCGGGCCGTGCTTCATTTCACAGCGGTTGTGTGGTTTTGCGGTGTATAAAACCAATCCCGTGGTGTTGGCGGTGACCCAAATGCCACTCATTGCAAAGGGGACCACCCTGGCTACAGCCTCAGGATTTTTTTTTTATAACGTCGATAAAGAGAGAATGTGTGGACACCTGTGCAGGTGTGGCAAATGGCACATTGATTGATTGGAAGGTGGCCCATTGCTGCAGGATGTTGTGACTTCCTCATAGCAAAAAATTTGTCTGTGGGACTGGTTGCCACAAGCTGCAGCGATGCCTACTAACTTTGGAGTAAGCTGGGGGGCTCCCTCTTTGCTTGTGCTAGGGCCAGACTTGGCAGCCACCACTGCCCCCCCCAAGAATGCCTGACAGAGAGAGAATCATTGATGGCCTCCCTGTCTTTTCTGTGGCAAACTCTCCCACATAAGAACAGCTCTGCTGGATCAGGCCATAGGCCCATCTAGTCCAGCTTCCTGTTATCTCACAGCGGCCCCTCAAATGGGCCCACCTCAACCCCTCTGTCATGTGGAGCCTGGGACTAGCAAGACTTTGAGTTCAAACCACTGTAGGCAGGCAGCAAGTCACAATATGAGATAATAGAGTATATGTAATAAAAATAAGGTTTTTTTTTAAACTATCAGAAGGGTTATGGCTGAGGGGGGAGGAATAAAACAAGCAGGCTTGGAAAGGTGGGGGGGAAAAAGAAGCAGTTATGATCAAACTTAAAAGCAAAAGAATTCCTGATGCATCTAAATCCCACCTGTTCCTGTCTGGTACTTTTTGCAAGGTTATACACATGCTTTCTTGAAGGGAGAGAAAGTGCAGGTGAGCACTCTTGGCCCTGACCTTAAGAAGCCTCCGGTAACCAGGCACTAATGCACACCTGCGTGTCCCTTCCTGCCCTCTGATCTTGCATGGCGAAGTCAGATACTCACTCAGCTGGCATGTGTCAATGCCAGTAAGCAGCCTGGCTAGGACCACTTGTTCTTGGGGAAGCCATAGCTAGAGATGAAATCCACAAAATGACTGTTTGTTGGGCCTTCCACTGGTGCTGTTTTTCAAGCCACCTTCCTGTGGACCCCTATGCTAAAAGGGGGAAGATGGAGGGGGGATAAGGAGAGCTCATTCATCACAAGCTTGGATGACCTGAAGTGCAGATTGGAGGAGTCTGATGGCTGTGTGGCAGCGCCAGGCTCTGAGGCAGTTGTTAGCATCACATTGGAAGCACACCTGACTGGGCAAACAGCACTTCACTGATGTTGTGAAACCCCCTCACGCAGTGGCCCCCAAACGTTTTTGACCGGTGGCTCCGTTGTACTAAAGGGACCCGGAAGCCCCATTTTTGTCGCTTGGTAACACTACCAGGGCCACTTTCTACAACGCTGGATTTGTCTGGTTAGCACTTGGTCCCATCAAACCCCACTGACATAGCAGGGTTTCTTCTAAAGAATTTTACTATAGACTTTACAACAGTGAGCTAAGTGTTACACCGTCTCTACAAGAGGTTTGCTCCTCGGTGGGGCTTTCCAGATAGCCTTCAGGAAATGCTTCTCATGTACCTCAGCCCTTCCTAACCATCTGCTTTTCCCCAGAGCCCCTGTCTCTCCCCCCCCCACACATTCTTTTCCAATTGCCTCTTTCAAGTGCTTTTCCCCAACTGCCCTCCGTCTGCACAAAGTCCTCCTTTCCTAGGATGACCCCCTGCTTCTCCCATCCTTTCCTGCTTCTTGGGTGGCAGCATCGATGTTGTCCCCCATCGTCCCCTGGCGCCAGAGTGGACAATGCAGATCAAACCCAGTTTCTCCACCACAAAATCAATTCCCTCCACGGCTCCCGTGCGCTGCTGGGCCCTTGGCCGTGGCTCCCCATTAGGGCTACAGCCCAGACATCAGTGGTGCCCCAACGTTTTAGCATCAGGACCCACCACATGCCTCAGTGGCTATAAAGGTTATTTGGCCATAAGGCTCCGCCCCTTGATGCACAGTCTAATCTGTCTAGTCATAGTCTAAGTGTCAGTTTTGGGACCCACCAAAATTTGGGTCAGGACCCACTGGTCTCCTCAGCGACTGGCTTTGGAACTCTGAGCATTTGCATGAGCACTCTGCACCTGCGCAGGGGCTCTATGTCAGTGGCAGCAGCAGGTCCTAGAAGATGCCAGTGGAACTCCCAGCAGCCTACTATGGGGGTGCTTGGTCCCTTCAGCCTCCAGCACTCTGAGCATGTGCAGAGTGCTTCCGTCTAGGTTAAGAGCACTCTGCACATGCACAGGGACTCTGTCAGCAGCAGCACGTCCCAGAAGATGCGGTTGGAACTCCCTGCTTTGGGGATGTTTGGTCCCTTCAGTCTCTGGCACTCTGAGCATGTGCAGAGTGCTTCCCTAGGTTAAGAACACCTGCACACGCTCAGGGACTTTCTGTTTATCTCTCCCATATGGGCTAGTCCAGAATGTGGCAGAGGACGGGCTGCGGAAGCAGGCGCACTCTGTACGTGCGCAGAGGGCCCCTCCCCTCCGTCCCTCTTGCAGCAGCACTCTCAGGCCAGGTTCCTGCTCGCTCCCCCTCCCTTCGGTCCGCCCAGGCACGGAGATGGCGGGAAGGAGCGGCCCCACCGCACGCGACTCCTCTCCGCCCCTGCGCGTCTCTATGGCGCCTCCCCCGGCGTCCTATCGGGAGTGGCGCCGCGCGCAGGCGCAGTGCGGAGAGGCCTGAAGCAGCTGCCGGGCGCCGGAAGAGGAGCAGCAGGAGGCCGCTGCGGGCGGTGGGTCGCTCTCCCGGCCCCCCTCCCCCACTCCTCTTCCTCCCCACCCCTCCCCTTCCTGGGGGTCTGGCCTTCCTCCCCCCACTCCTCTTCCTCCCCCCCCAGGGCACGGGTCATGGCACTCACATCTCCATGGCAAGAGCCCTGCCCCCCGCCCTCCCCTCCACCTCCTGGGGACCTGGCCTTCCCCCATGGCATGCCCCCCTGCCCACCCCTCCCCCCGCTGGGATCTGGCCTTTCTCACCCCCCACACATCCTCCCCCTCCTCTCCCCCCCCCGGACAGAGGCATCATGTCGCTCTCCCACCTCTGTGCCAAGAGCCCTGCCCTGTCTACCCATCTCCTCTTCCTGGGGGCAGCCTTCTTCCCCCCACTCACCTTCCTCCTGCCCCCCCCCCACAGGGCAGAGGCATCATGTCGCTCTCCCACCTCTACGGCAAGAGCTCCGCAGCAGGGCCATCAGCTGCGTCCGATGACGACGTGGAGATGGAGCGCTTTGAGATCACCGACTGGGACCTGGAGAATGAGTTCAATCCCAACCGGCAGCGCCACTGGCAGACCAAGGAGGAGGCTACCTACGGCATGTGGGCCGAGCGGGACTCCGACGACGAGCGGCCCAGCTTCGGCGGCAAGCGGTGCGACTGGGGGGTTGGCTGCCCTCCCCTTTCCTAAGTTATCTGCAGAAACTGGGCTGGAGCCGAGTGGACGATCGGGTGGGGGGGTCATCTTCCACTGCAGAAACCCAAACCAAGTATTGACAGGCTGCTGACAGCATCCTCTGAATGTGGGGTTGTACCTCCATAAGCAGCAAAGGCACTTGTCAGCCATGACGTTCTTCTGCTGTCATAGAATTCTAGAGTTGGAAGGGACCTAAAAGGTCATCTAGACCAACCCCCTTCCTGTAGCAGGAAATCCTCCTGCAGCATCTCCAGCAGGTGCTTGTCAAGGGTCATTTTCTGGCCTAGTGTTGCACTGTAGACCAGCAGTCTCAGGACTGCTGCATGCTGGAAAAAACACTCCGTGGCACATCTGGAGAATACCATCCCACCAGGGAGCCTCCGATCCCCCCTAAAGTTCATGCCACCCAGCCACGTTTGCCCAGAAATCCGGGTGCAGAGCCTGCAGGGGCGGCAGAGAGAGGAAGTGGCTGGGTGGCAGAAACTTTGGGGGACATTGGAGGTGATGAAAGAAGGCTCCCTACAGCAAGGGGGCTCCCATGCTCCTTTTACACAGGGGAGGGGTTTGCGTGGATACCGGATCCAGCCCAAGGGCCACCTATACAGTCATATGTTTCCAATTGTATTATTGTGATTTGTTTTAAACTAACACAGGTCTCGAGATTACTCGGCCCCCGTGAACTTTATCAGTGCCGGGCTCAAGAAGCCAGCCCCTGATGAGATGATGGATGAAGATTCTGATGAGGATGAGATGCCGGTGAAGCAGGAGGAAATCCCCAAAGAGTATGTGCCAAAGAAGTTAAGAACAGTGAGTTGGAGAGCATTGCACGCTTGCACTTGTTCCGGGTTCAGTTGAAGGAACCCTGTGGTTTGTGACCACAATTGGAAGGGCACCAGTTCTGGTTCTGCCCCAGCTGCACCTTTGCATTGCAATGGTGGTTTATTCAACTAAGATCTTGACAAACCTTCCTTATCTTTTGACAGGGTGGCAATTTCAAACCCAGCCAGAACAGCTTTCTAGGAGGAACCAAGAACTTTATGGACTTTGGCAGCTGGGAGAGGCACACCAAAGGAATTGGGCAGAAGCTGCTTCAGAAAATGGGCTACGTGCCAGGCAGGGGCCTTGGAAAGAACGCACAAGGTAGGATCTGATTTCTTTTCTTACCAGGTTACATTGGGTTGCCTGCTGTGACGGCCTCTAGCTGGGAGAGGCGGCGTCAGCAGAGCCAGCCTGCCAGTTAGTTTTGATGGGGACCTTGAAATGAGGAAACAGATCAGGGAGGTGACAAGGAAGGACAGGGTTGTAATCATGGGGAACTTCAATTATCCTCATATTGACTGGGTCAATTTGTGTTCTGGTCACGATAAGGAAACCGGATTTCTTGACGTGCTGAATGACTGTGGCTTAGATCAGCTAGTCACGGAGCCCACCAGAGGACAGGTGACTCTGGATTTAATTTTGTGCGGTACACAGGACCTGGTTAGAGATGTAAACGTGACTGAGCCATTGGGGAACAGTGATCATGCTGCGATCCGTTTTGACGTGCACGTTGGGGGAAGAATACCAGGCAAATCTCTAACAAAAACCCTTGACTTCCGACGGACGGACTTCCCTCAAATGAGGAGGCTGGTTAGAAGGAGGTTGAAAGGGAGGGTAAAAAGAGTCCAGTCTCTCCAGAATGCATGGAGGCTGCTTAAAACAACAGTAATAGAGGCCCAGCAGAGGTGTATACCGCAAAGAAAGAAGGGTTCCACTAAATCCAGGAGGGTGCCCGCATGGCTAACCAGCCAAGTTAGAGAGGCTGTGAAGGGCAAGGAAGCTTCCTTCCGTAAATGGAAGTCTTGCCCTAATGAAGAGAATAAAAAGGAACATAAACTGTGGCAAAAGAAATGTAAGAAGGTGATAGGGGAGGCCAAGCGAGACTATGAGGAACGCATGGCCAGCAACATTAAGGGGAATAATAAAAGCTTCTTCAAATATGTTAGAAGCAGGAAACCCGCCAGAGAAGCGGTTGGCCCTCTGGATGGTGAGGGAGGGAAAGGGGAGATAAAAGGAGACTTAGAGATGGCAGAGAAATTAAATGAGTTCTTTGCATCCGTCTTCACGGCAGAAGACCTCGGGCAGATACCGCTACCCGAACGGCCCCTCCTAACCGAGGAGTTAAGTCAGATAGAGGTTAAAAGAGAAGGTGTTTCAGACCTCATTGATAAATTAAAGATCAATAAGTCACCGGGCCCTGATGGCATACACCCAAGGGTTATTAAGGAATTGAAGAATGAAGTTGCAGATCTCTTGACTAAGGTATGCAACTTGTCCCTCAAAACGGCCACGGTGCCAGAAGATTGGAGGATAGCAAATGTCACGCCTATTTTTAAAAAGGGAAAGAGGGGGGACCCGGGAAACTATAGGCCGGTCAGCCTAACATCCATACCGGGTAAGATGGTGGAATGCCTCATCAAAGATAGGATCTCAAAACACATAGACGAACAGGCCTTGCTGAGGGAGAGTCAGCATGGCTTCTGTAAGGGTAAGTCTTGCCTCAGGAACCTTATAGAATTCTTTGAAAAGGTCAACAGGCATGTGGATGCGGGAGAACCCGTGGACATTATATATCTGGACTTTCAGAAGGCGTTTGACACGGTCCCTCACCAAAGGCTACTGAAAAAACTCCACAGTCAGGGAATTAGAGGACAGGTCCTCTCGTGGATTGAGAACTGGTTGGAGGCCAGGAAGCAGAGAGTGAGTGTCAATGGGCAATTTTCACAATGGAGAGAGGTGAAAAGCGGTGTGCCCCAAGGATCTGTCCTGGGACCGGTGCTTTTCAACCTCTTCATAAATGACCTGGAGACAGGGTTGAGCAGTGAAGTGGCTAAGTTTGCAGACGACACCAAACTTTTCCGAGTGGTAAAGACCAGAAGTGATTGTGAGGAGCTCCAGAAGGATCTCTCCAGACTGGCAGAATGGGCAGCAAAATGGCAGATGCGCTTCAATGTCAGTAAGTGTAAAGTCATGCACATTGGGGCAAAAAATCAAAACTTTAGATATAGGCTGATGGGTTCTGAGCTGTCTGTGACAGATCAGGAGAGAGATCTTGGGGTGGTGGTGGACAGGTCGATGAAAGTGTCGACCCAATGTGCGGTGGCAGTGAAGAAGGCCAATTCTATGCTTGGGATCATTAGGAAGGGTATTGAGAACAAAACGGCTAGTATTATAATGCCTTTGTACAAATCGATGGTAAGGCCACACCTGGAGTATTGTGTCCAGTTCTGGTCGCCGCATCTCAAAAAAGACATAGTGGAAATGGAAAAGGTGCAAAAGAGAGCGACTAAGATGATTACGGGGCTGGGGCACCTTCCTTATGAGGAAAGGCTACGGCGTTTGGGCCTCTTCAGCCTAGAAAAGAGACGCCTGAGGGGGGACATGATTGAGACATACAAAATTATGCAGGGGATGGACAGAGTGGATAGGGAGATGCTCTTTACACTCTCACATAATACCAGAACCAGGGGACATCCACTAAAATTGAGTGTTGGGCGGGTTAGGACAGACAAAAGAAAATATTTCTTTACTCAGCGCGTGGTCGGTCTGTGGAACTCCTTGCCACAGGATGTGGTGCTGGCGTCTAGCCTAGACGCCTTTAAAAGGGGATTGGACAAGTTTCTGGAGGAAAAATCCATTATGGGGTACAAGCCATGATGTGTATGTGCAACCTCCTGATTTTAGGAATGGATTAAGTCAGAATGCCAGATGTAGGGGAGGGCACCAGGATGAGGTCTCTTGTTATCTGGTGTGCTCCCTGGGGCATTTGGTGGGCCGCTGTGAGATACAGGAAGCTGGACTAGATGGGCCTATGGCCTGATCCAGTGGGGCTGTTCTTATGTTCTTAACTACAATTCCCAGGAGGCCTTGCAGGTCTCTTGTTATCTCGTGTGCTCCCTGGGGCATTTGGTGGGCTGCTGTGAGATACAGGAAGCTGAACTAGATGGGCCTATGGCCTGATCCAGTGGGGCTGTTCTTATGTTCTTAACTACAATTCCCAGGAGGCCTTGCAGGTCTCTTGTTGTCTGGTGTGCTCCCTGGGGCATTTGGTGGGCCGCTGTGAGATACAGGAAGCTGGACTAGATGGGCCTATGGCCTGATCCAGTGGGGCTGTTCTTATGTTCTTATGATCCATCTATAGAATTCACAGTAGTCCTTAAATAGCAGGCGCTTGCCACGACACCGATAAAGATGAGAAAAGTCGGAGGTCTCGAGGGATTCAATCTGCTGTGTATCTGGGATGAACAGGTATTGCCTCTGGGCAGCAGGCAAGGAGCGGCACTGTCACAGCTGGCTTTCCTAGAATTTCCCTAGGACTAACTGCATATCTTGCCCCTTAAGACACAGCCCCAGAGCATTCTTTCTGCCACATAAGATGCTCTAGTGCTGTTCCAGCTCTCACCTCTACCTCTTGGAAGCCTGGAAAGGCAAGGGTACCTCTTCAGTGGTCTTCCAAAGGTCACGAAAAGCAGAGCTGCTGTTGGGCTGGCCCGTCTCCCTCTCCAGGCAGTTCCCATAATCTCTGTCCACTGACAGCCATGAATTTCTCCAGGTATCATCAACCCCATTGAGGCCAAGCAGAGGAAAGGTAAAGGAGCTGTTGGGGCTTATGGCTCGGAGCGAACCACCCAGTCCTTGCAAGACTTTCCTAGTGTGGACTCCGAGGAGGAAGCAGAAGAGGTACCCACCACCACTCTCCTTTTTCGCAAAAGGAATGAGATTTTTCCCCTTGTTTTAATACCAATATGCTCTGACAGCAGTGGCCTTTTGTTCCCAGTGCTGCATTAGTGCCTAGAGACTTGGGCTCTGTGTTGCAGAGGGCACTGTGCTTTTACCTCTCGTGCAAGAAGTGTGCATTGCGGGGGCGGGCAGGTCGGGTGTCTGTTCTGGCCAGCATCTTTCTCAAAGTCTCTGTCTTGGGCTTGCCTCCCCTCTAGGAATTCCAGAAGGAGCTCAGCCAGTGGCGGAAAGACCCAACTGGGGGAAAGAAGAAGCCGAAATATGCCTACAAAACAGTCGAAGAGCTGAAGGCCAAGGGCAGGGCTGGAAAGCAGCTGTCAACCCCTCAGAAAGAGCTGGCGCAAGTGAAGGTGAGGCTGGTGCCCACAGGAAGGCAGGGCGCATTTCAGGGCTTCTTGAATAGTCTTCCAAGGGTGAGGGGACTTGGCAGAGGTTCACAAATAGCCTGCCTGCCTCCAGCTCCTTCCAAGCTGCTGCCAGACTGAGTGCAATATTATGATCTCCTTGTATTCGCATCTTGTCATTTCTCTGGAAGGTGATCGACATGACAGGCCGAGAGCAGAAGGTCTATTACAGCTACAGCCAAATCAGCCAGAAGCACAACATCCCGGATGACAACCCCCAGCAGCCACCTCTGGGCAAAGACTCCAAGCCTCAAGCCTTCGCCCTGCCTGAGCTGGAGCACAACCTCCAGCTCCTCATCGACCTGACGGAGCAGGAGATAATTCAGAATGACCGGCAGCTGCAGTACGAGCGGGACATGGTGGTCAACCTGACCCACGAGATCGAGAAGATGGAGCAGGTGCTCTCCCGGGAGGAGGCCGACATCCGCAACCTTAGCCAGGTGCTGGCACTGGTGGAGGAGTGTGAGAGGCGGATGCAGCCTGGCTGCGAAGACCCCCTGACCCTGCCCGAGTGCGCCAAGATCTTCGAGACCCTCCAGGACAAATATTACGAGGAGTACAGAATGTCAGACCGTGTGGACTTGGCTGTGGCCATCGTCTTTCCTCTGGTGAAGGACTACTTCAAGAACTGGGATCCGCTGAAGGTGGGGCCAGCAGGAAGCCAGCCCACTGGGGCTGCATTGGGGCAGGAGTGTTTGGGGCAGCAAAATGCTCCTGGTCTCAGGTGGGGGAGCGATTTAACTCCAGATGCGTCCAGGGAGTGTCTTAAAGTAGGAATGTCTCACTTTCAGTTTTATGCTATTTTTTTCCTCCAAGGATTCCAGCGTAGCTGACCTGGGTCCCCCCTTTAGCCCCCATGAGCCCCAGCGAGGGAGCTTGTGCTCTGGGGTCTTTGTCTGTGAGCCTCTTGGCTGAGCAGAGATTCAACCAGGGTGCCTGCAGAGGCACCTGGGCAACATAACGTTGGCCTTCAAAGCAAACTACCACAGACGCAGGTGGTGCAAGGATGTCTCTTGCAATCCCTGCCAGGGGAGAATCCCCCCCCCCGCTCCTCTTGGTTTTACTCTCACCACTGGCTGAATTTCATGCTCTTCCTTTGGCCTCCCCTCTCTCCCAGGACTACAGCTACGGCACGGAGGTCCTAGCCAAGTGGAAGAGCTTGCTGGAAAATGACCAGTTGTTGTCGCATGGTGGGCACGATCTGGCCTCTGACGCTTTTCACAGGTGAGCGGTGTGCCTGTGCAGTGCCAGAGGTGGAAGGAAGTCTGCCTCTGAGGGAGGGAGGAATGGCCTTTATATGGTTGGGGCTCGTTTGGAGCTTTCTGGCAGGAGGGCCCATCTGGCCAGGATTATTTCTCTTGCACCGCAGCACCTCTTCCGTCTCTCAGCTCTGCTCTCTTGAGATCAAGGAAACACACGGGGCTGCCAGGGCCCCTCTGTGAACACTGCGCGAATCCTGGTGCTGGGCTGTGGCCAACTCTCCCTCACAAGCGACCTCTTCTAGCCTGCTGTCACTCTGGGAATAGGATGGGGGGAAGAGCCCAAATAGGCAGTGTCTGTATTTGCACTGCCCATTCAGACAGCAAACCTCTCTTGACGTCCTCAGCTCACTGGGCAAGCAGTTTCATTGCTTAGTCCGGGGGCTGCAGTGCTCAGCCAGCTCCTCTGTTTTCCCAGGTTGATGTGGGAGACGTGGATGCCCTGTGTGCGGAGCGTGGTGGCGCAGTGGCAGCCTCGGAACTGTGGTCCGATGGTCGACTTCCTTGACAGCTGGGGCCCTATCATTCCTATCTGGATCCTGGATAACATTCTGGACCAGCTGATCTTCCCCAAGCTGCAAAAAGAGGTAGGCTGGGAGTTGGGTGGAAGACGAACAGAACAGGATGTCACTTCCTTCATGGTGCCTGTTGCCCAGCTCCAGAGTTCAGTGGCTTGTTGCCAAACTGGGTGGGTTTGACCTCGGTGCTGCCTCTTGCAGGTGGAGAACTGGAACCCCCTGACCGACACGGTCCCCATCCACTCGTGGATCCACCCCTGGCTCCCCCTCATGCAGATGCGGCTTGAGCCGCTCTACTCGCCCATCCGCAACAAGCTGGCTAATGCCCTGCAGAAGTGGCATCCCAGTGACTCCTCAGCCAAGCTGATCCTGCAGCCCTGGAAGGAGGTCTTCACCCCAGGATCTTGGGAGGCTTTCATGATCAAGAACATCGTGCCGAAGCTGGGTGAGCAGAAGCGCCTGGCTGGGCGAGGAGGGAAGGGGGGCCTGGAAAGGCAGCATTTCATGGCTGCCCTACACTCTCTCCCCCCTCCGCAGGCCTGTGTCTGAATGAGCTGATCATCAACCCCCACCAGCAGCACATGGATGCCTTCTTCTGGGTGATGGACTGGGAAGGGATGATCTCGGTCTCCAGCCTGGTGGGGATCTTGGAGAAGCACTTCTTCCCCAAGTGGCTGCAGGTGTGTGTGTCTCTGGCTGGGGTCTTCCGAGTCATACATGTGGGCATTGCTGGGGCAAGCTTGCTGTCAATCAGTAGGCCAAGGAGGACTTCTGTCCCACGCCTGCTGCTACCAGTCTTGCTCCACTTCCTCCTGCAGGTCCTGTGCTCCTGGCTCAGCAACAACCCCAATTATGAAGAGATCACCAAGTGGTACCTGGGCTGGAAGTCCATGTTCTCGGACCAGGTGCTGGCCCACCCCTCCATCAAGGAGAAGTTCAACGAGGCGTTGGACATCATGAACAGAGCTGTCTCGTCGAGCGTAGGTGCGTAAGTCCAGGCCTGCACTGGACTCGGTCTCCCCCTCTTGGTCTGCTTGCTTGGAATGGTTGTTAGGCTTCGGGTGGACTCAGGAGTGGGGGAGCAGCTACCCTATTGCTAAGAGTTGGTCTCTTCCCAAAGAGCTACTTAAAGACACTTGTGGCAGTTGAATGCTCAAGCTGTCAGTGCAAACAGGGCCCATGAGATGCTGCCCCCCCAGCTTCTTCCTGTCAAGAGCGGAATTAACTGGCACAAGAGGGCCATCACTTGCCCTGCGTTCCTTTTTCCAGAGTAGTAAACAATACTCTGCCCAGCTGTCCTTAACCACTGGGTTGTCCTGGTTTTGGCAGTGTGCCAGAGGCTACCGGCTGCGGGCAAGGTCCTGCACCAGTCCTGAGGCTTGGCATGCTGCCCCATTTCATCTCTTTCCTGTCCCCCCCTTCCTGCCTGCAGGGGTCTACATGCAGCCAGGCGCCCGTGAGAACATTGCTTATCTCACACACACGGAGCGACGGAAGGACTTCCAGTACGAGGCAATGCAGGAGCGCCGGGAGGCCGAGAACATGGCACAGCGGGGGATTGGCATGGCCGCCGGCTCTGTGCCCATGAATTTCAAGGACCTCATCCAGACCAAGGCGGAGGAGCACAACATTGTCTTCATGCCGGTCATTGGGAAGCGGCACGAGGGTAAGCAGCTCTACACCTTTGGACGCATCGTCATCTACATTGACCGGGGCGTGGTCTTTGTGCAGGGGGAGAAGACCTGGGTGCCCACCTCCCTGCAGAGCCTCATCGACATGGCCAAATGAGGGCAAGGGCCAGGTCCGGACATCACTTCTTTGGAGACTGGACTCCTGTGGGGGGGGGGGGCAGTGTGGAGGCTGCTGGCCTGAGCTTTGCTTCCTGTGTATGGGGTCCCCCACTGGCAGGCCCAGAGGCCTGATTATGTAAATAAAGCTTGTTTAACTTACTAATGATGCCAAGCCTCAAGTCCTCTGCATCCTGATTGCTGGGGGTCAGTATCTGTTCTCATTCCCTATAGTCCAGAGAAGCCAGCTGTACCCCATAGAAACCTGGGCAGATTCATGTTGCTGAAGGACACTTTAGAACTGCTTTAGCTAACGCAGACAACAAAGAATGTTTGTGTTTTGTTTATTATTACAATGTACGTATATATAAAAACTCCCACATCTATGAAAGATGTTTGGTTTGTGAAAACAGCTGCCAGTTAAGAAGATGCAGTATTTTTTTGTTTTAAACTGATGCAGATCTTCTGGGGGGAAGTGGGGGCCCAATCCTGCTGGACCCTCCTTCCCACCAATGTACCACTCTCTGCCCTCCAAATGTCCACTTCTGCTCCATTCCCCCTCTTTGCTCATCCACGGACTGGGGAGAGGAGCCATCTCAAGTGAAGGCAAGTAAGGAGGTGGCGCCTGCCAGTCTGCTAATGAATGGGCCAGCCCTGGTGGGAAAGAATCGAATGAGAATCTTGCCCCTTTCACATGGGAAAGCCAACCCTGAGGACTACGGCTGTAGGCGCTTTCCGAGCAAGTCACTGTTTTCGGATGATCTCCAAGCGATCGTCATCCTGGTAAACGGGCTCCTCTCGGACCCCCCACGTCTCCAGGGGAAGTGTCACCAGTTTGTGCCCAGGGAAGCAATGGATGGAGGTATCGTTGAATATGTCCAGATAGTGCGGGTGTGCAGGGAGGGCTTCTTCCTCTGTCGCTCTCAAAACCTAAAACGTTTCAGGACCGCAAGGGAGACATTAAGCATTCTTGGAAAACCCAACGTGCTACTGCCCCGGTCTCAGAAACAGTGCTGGCTGCTGTGAGTACAAGATGGGACGCTCCCATCCTGCTGACCAGCTGCTAGATCTGAACTAAGGCTATTTCAGCTCCTCGGCCCTTGTTCCATGTCCCACAAGACAAAGCTCTTTGGGTCGCAGTCTCCTCCAGCGCCCCACAAGCTCTTATGGCTACATGCAGAAGAATCTGCAAAGGCAGTTCAGATCTACAGTTGAGCAGCAACCCAGCAGTTGAAGGAAAGCAATGCCTAATAGGCCCTGGCCTACCAGCTTGCATTTCACATGCCCCAAAGAGTGGAGTTTACCATTAACAGCAACGTGGGCCAGATTTTCAAGTGTGAGTGAATTCGCACTCATGCTGCCTTGCAGCATGTTTTGCTTGACCAGGCAGGCTCAGCTGTTTGATGGAGAAGCCAAGTGAAACTGACCAGAGCCAGGTCAAGCAGGAAGGAGGGGAGCTCCTTGCAGGAGGTGGAGAAGTGGGCAAGTCCCAGTTCCATTTCCCCAAAGCAACAACCAGGGCTCGCACTGGTTCCAGCAACGGAGCCGTACCTTTGCAATGTAACCATAATCCCTTTGGAAGATCTTGGCCAGCAGCCTGGAAGCAAAGAAGGCATCAGAACACATTGAAAAGCAGCAACACGTCCCACTTGGTTGCACTCTACCCCCCCCCCCCAGTCTATGCAAGAGGCAAAGGCAGTTGAAATGCATGGCCTTTGCACAACTGATGTTTCATTTGACACGCCATTGCACTAAAAGGGCAAAACAAGAGGGAGATTTGAAAGGACTAGCGTCCACCAGCCCTGTTCTTGTATGGCCAGTGGGGAAGCCAAGTGCACACTAGGCAAGAGACAGATTGATTCTTCCCTGTTGTACCTCTCCTCAATTCCCCTGAAGCTGTTCCCAATGACAACCAGGTTGGAGAGCCCCTCCATAGACCAGTTGCTCCACAGCAAGTTGTTGTAGAGAGCTTTTCCACAGTGGATCATGTAGAAGAGGGTGGGGTTGTGGACATGCCGTTTCCCTTCCTGGGAGTGAGCAAGCAAGAGAGCAGTGGGGTTTTGCAATCAACGGATTACCAACCAGGAGCCACAGCCACCCCCACCCTTTCATTCCTGAATCCTGCCCCCCCTTTCAGATGTGCTTCCCACCCGCTCCATGTAAGAGTCTTGTGCAGAGATTCTGTGCAGCTGCCACCTCTCCAGAGCTCACCTCATTCTCTGAGAGAACAGTAACACCAAGGCTGTTAAGAATGTCAGTTTCCACGGTGGAAAACACAGGATCAAACACCTCACACATATTTTCAGGAATCTGAAAGGAAGGGTGGGAGAGGCTGAATGTGATTCTTCCTGGCTGGGCCCCGCCAGGCCTCAGCTGCCCCTCTCACCTTCAGCTTCTTCAGCAGCAGAAGCAGGAAGGCCAGCTGGTACCTCGACTGGACGGAGGAGGAGAAGTTTCCAATGCCGTAACAGACGCACTGTAAGCCACTGGTGTAACTTTCAGGTTCCTCCCGGGGCCGGGAGATGGATTCCAGTGCTGGCTCAGCTGCTGGCGTGAGCTGCAGGTTCTCCAAGGCTGAGAGGGTCTTCTCAGCTGTTGTCAACGCAGACATCTCCTTAGGGGGTGCCAGCTGTTTTCTGAGGGATTGTAAGATGACCTCTGTGAATGGGGGGGGGGGCAAAAAATGGAGGCTGTGAGGCAATAGAAATCTAGGAGATGCTTACAAGACAGAAAATACTGGACTGGTTATAGCTGCCTGCCTTCCCCTTCAGCTCAGGGCATTTTTTTGCTGCAATCACACAAGGACCCAGCACACAACAAGCAGTATTCCCACACTTTCAAGAAAAGCAGAGAACAGACTCTGGGGGTGACACTCACTTAGACTTGACTCCCAAAACTCAGATGCCAGCAGCTCTGCCCTGTAGGAGACAGAGAGGGGGGAGAAAGGAAAAACTGTTTTCATTCAGTGCAGGAAATCCAGCCGTCTCCAGGGTTTTATATCAGAACCTGTTTCAAGAGCCAGAGTCATGCTGGACATTTGAAATGGCCAAAGGGGCTCTTATTTATTGACAGTGATCTGCAGAATGCCCTTCTCATGCCATTAAGACACTCCCAAGCAATTACCTTCCTTGTTTGCTTGCCTTCAGTACCTGCTTCTTGCAGGTGTACTACACCCCTGACAAGGAAGGATCCTTTCAGCCATCGCCTCATAGCTGTTGATAAGCTAATCCCTCAGGAACGTTTAGATTGAAGAACAGATTCTGCATGCCCTTCAAAAGGTGGTCAGCCAGGTAGCTTCGATCCTTGGCAGTAGGGGAAGGAAAGATCCCCCCCCCCCGCCTGAGACTCTTGAGAGTGGCTGCCCGTCAGCATTGAGAATATTGGGCTGGAAGGATGGAGGGCCTGACTCTGCAGAGGTGCCAGAGAGAAAGAAGCAGGGGACACATCCCCGTGATGGCATCCCCTAACTCTGCCATTGAGGGAGGACGCTCCTGCCGGCAAAAGTGTCACTGAGCAGCATAACATACTCCAAGACCCTTGTTTGCTGGACCAGCCCCAAGGGGTCCTATCTAGCTCAGCGTCCTGCCAATGGGGCCCACAGGCTGGGCAAGAAGGCCTAAGAACCTAAGAGCTCTGCTGGATCAGGCCAAAGGGGGCCCATCTAGTCCAGCTTCCTGCATCTCACAGCAGCCCACCAGATGCCTCTGGGAGCACACAAGAGTCCTGCACCCTGGCATCTGGCACCCAGAGATGGTCTACTTCTAAGGGCCCGATCCCACCCAAATTTCTAGCACTGACGCGACCAAGCCAATGGGGTGCACACTGCCTCCTGTGATGGGGGACAGCGGTGGAGGCTTTCTCAAGGGAAGGGAATGTTTGTTGCCCCCTAACCCTGTGGGGCTGTATCAGAGCTGGAAAGAGACGGGACTGGGCTCCAAATCAGGAGGCTGCACATCCCTACCATGACTTGTAACCCGTGATGGGCTTTTCCTCCAGAAATCTATCCAGGCACAGGGGGAGAGGCCATCACCACTTCCTGCGGCAGGGGGTTCCACAGACACTCAGTACCAGTGGCTGCCCCCTGGTTCTGGTGTGGTGTGGGAGGAAAAGAGCACCCCATCTGCTCTATCCACACCATGTCTTGTGGCAAGGCGTTCCACAGACACTCGGTGGCAGTGGCTGCCCCCTGGGTCTGGTGTGGGAGGGGAAGGTGCGCCCCTGCCCACTCTCGCTACCACCAAGTGGCAGGGGGTTCCACAGGGAAGGAGCACCCCCACCCACTCCATGCACCCCATGTCTTGCGGCAGGGAGTTCCACAGATACCCAGTCAGGGGCTGCCCCGGGTCTGGTGTGGTGGGGAAGGAGCCCCACCCACTCCACGCACCCCGCGTCTTGTGGCAGGGAGTTCCAGAGGCCAATGGCCCTGCCCCGCAGGCTCCTCACCGCGCCTCCCGCAGCCGGGCCCGGGCCAGCCTCCCCGCCTCCTCCGCGCCCCGCGCCGCCCCCCGCCGCCTCCTCCTCCGCCTGCCGCTGCCCGGAGCCCTCCAGGCCGCCTCCTCCTCCGCGCCCCCGCGGCGCTCCATCGCCCTGCAGCGGGTGGAGCGAGAACCGCGGAGCCTGACTCTTCCCGGCGCCCGTAGGGGGACAGACGCGCGCCGAGCCGGTCACGTGCCACCTCTCCTCACGTGACCTGCTGGCGCCAGGCGGCCAGACCCGGAAGCGGAGGCTTCGCGCGACCGTCCTCGCTCGGGTGACAGCGGGGCGCGCGCTGATGACGCGGCGGCGGGGAGGGGGCCTCTGCGCGCGGGGAGGGGGCGCGGGTCTGCCTGCGGAACCCCCTGCCACAAGGTGGGGCTGCCCGTGCGCAGAGCAGCAGAGGCCTGTCTCCTCGCCCCCTCTTGTGGCAGGGGGTTCCGCAGGCTCCCCCTGTCCTTGGCCACCAGGGTCGGCAGAGCCGCAGGCCGTGCCTCCTGCCCGGGGGTGGGTCTGCCTGAGGAACTCCCTGCCACAAGATGGAGTGGTGCCCGGGGGAGCAGTGTCAGTCCCCCGCCACACGCAGCCTCCGCCAGAGTCAGCAGAGGGAGGCCCCGGTGGTGGGAAGGGGGCAGCTCTGCTGGGTCTCCAGCCGGGGTGGTGGGGGGTCCTCCTGGGGCCAGGTCCCAACACCCTGGAAAGGACAGCTGGGGCTGGACCGGCACGCACAAGACAGCCTTTTCTTATGCCTGCTGAATGTTTTGCTGCTGGCCGGGGAGGGCAGGTGGGGGGGAAGCTCTTATCCCGCAGCCCCTCCCGCGTGTTGCCTCCAGGGGCTTGGCGCACCCAGCTCTGCCTTCCAGCACTCTTCCAGTGAATTCTGGCTGCTCGTCAGCTGCTCCCAGTCACAGGACTGCTGGGCAAGAAGTCTGGATGCTAATCAGATTCTTCCCTTAATTTCAGGAGCTGCGCCCAGAGCAGGAGTCACGAGACGCTCCAGAGAGAGATTGTTCTGCTCGGCCTTCGTGAAGGAGCGACGTCGCCTGCAGGACCTCCCTGCTTCAGTCCGAAGACCAGAGTCCGTCCACTGCTGGATGCGTGTGCTGCGCAAGCTGACTTGGATGTTTGTGGACCGAAGCTTCAGTTCCGACTCAACAGGAATCTTGGCTCCTGAGCACTGGCTGCAGGGCTGCTGTGACGCTGCTCGTCTTGGCTCAGCGGGGCGGAGGGAGCCCTCTGGGCATCCACGCTTGTAAGGAAGACCTGGAAACTCCTCTGGGGTGAATCCCACCACTTGGAGCCAGAGTCCGTCCTGGCCAAAGGCACTGACAGGCTGATGGGGTAATAGACACCTGCGGCGAATATGGTCCTGGGGTTCCGCTGCTTGTTTCGGAAAAGAGACTCCTTGTGAAGAGAATGAGTTGCTGTGGGGAAGGGAATTTGAAGTAGATGGCCACCTCCACCCAGTCTGATGCAGCACCCACTGCCTGGTAAGTCCTGCAACTGTTCTTATTGTTAGATCCCTTTTCAACAAAAAGTAGTTCACACATCGGCTTATGCAGTAGCATCACTCCCTGTCCCCAGAGGACTCACAGTCCTGAAAGAGAGATAGAAGAGAGACAGCAGCAACAGCCCCTGGAAAAGATGCCCGGAGGGGGTGAAGACGGAAAGTTCTCCCCCTGCAAAACTGCAGGTCACCCCTTCCAATATAACACACACAAATGGAAGCACCAACATTTTGCTTGCAGGAGATGCTGCTGCGGACATGGCAGTCTCCTGTTTCGTGGCCTTCATGCCAGTCCTTTCAGTCGTCTGGGGAACGAAGCACTTGGGTTTCTTTCACGGCCTGGGGGTATTCGAATGAGATTTTTTGGGCCCCTCCCGGAAAGTGCTGCCAGTGCATAGTCAGGACACCTGCACACCTGCAGTCTTACTGCTCCAATCCAGAAGTTCAACCTTTGCTGAACTTCTTGCCCAGCAAAAACCTTGTCAGGTCAAACCCAGGCAGTAGGATTGGTGACCTGGGTGACTTTTTAGTGTCGGCAGATGGCAACCATTCATGCCCTGGACCTTCCCAGGGTTTGAGTGTGTCTGCCTTTTGAAGCTCTTCCTCAAGAGCTCCCCCCCCCCCCCGCCTCTTCCAACACATACAGACTCAGGCTGCAATCCTAACCACACTTTCCTGAGAGTAAGCCCCATTGAACAAAATAGGACTTACCTCTGAGTAGACCTGGTTAGGATTGTGCCCTCAGGCAGCCTAGTGAAGAATATTGTCCCTCCTCCTTGTGGTGGGGTGTCCTGACTGTCAGTGCGCTGGCACTTTGCAGGTGGCATTGCTTTTTCCTTTATGATGGTTCGAAGGTCAAGGAGGAAGGGGACCCCACGCAAGCCGGGATCTGCTATTTCAGCCCTGGGCAGGTAAGGCCTTATGCTGCTATGGGACCCACACGCTGCTTGAGAAATGTCCCCTCCCTCTGCGAACTGGCCCTGGGGGGCGCAGGTGGTGCACACTCAGAGTCTGACTGGTCCCCACATGTGGCGCTTGTCTGGAGAGTCAGCGCTTCGTGACTTTTTCCCCTCCTAGACTCCTCTGGAGCAGCAGGAGCTGCTGTGTGGGCAGATCGCTGGCATGGTCTGCTGCGTGACGGAGATCTCCGGCTCTCCACCAGACCTCATCCGGCTTAGGAGGCTCAAGTTTGCTGTGCAAGTGGACGGAAGCTACCTCTGGGTGAGTGTGGGCAGAGTGGGAGTCTGTGGCCTCTGTGTCTGCCAGGATGGACTCGCAATAGGAACGGCTGGTCTCCGGGCAGCTCCCGTGCACTGACGGCACGTTGGCCACAGAGGTCTGTCAGTGGCTCTTTGTTGTGAGAGGTGGTAATGCAAACCGCCCCCTGAAGACCAGTTGTGGGGGGGGCATCAGCAGGGTAGGGTGGTTGTCTTCGTGCCCTTGGCGTAACCACTTGGCCTTGTCGCACTAGACACGCCCCTTTGCCTGACCCAGCAGACTTGTCCAGCTCATAGCACCTCCATGCCCCTTGTCTCCATTTCAGGTGCTGGGCTGTGCTGCCGACCTCCCTGACGTCAGCTGTCGGCGGTTCCTGGAGCAGCTGATGGGACTCTTCCGCTTTTACAACGGCCCCGTTCATTGGGCTTACATGGTAATTACTGGTTCCTGGTGGCTCTGCAGCTTTTGCTTTTTTGCTTTTGCCTCTCCTCCCCCCCCCCCCCCCACACACACACACTTAGCTGCCAGCTGCTCATTGCACTCAGACTCTCAAATTTCTGACTCACCTGCCCTGGTAGGATTGCTGTGGTGGAAGTGTGGGGCACAGGTGCCGCTCCTTAAGATAAAGCAGTGAATGAGGGCCTGGAGTTTGCCTGGCAGTGGCACCCGCTGACCTCCCTGGGATTTCAGCTGCGGAGGGGCTGGCAGTGGTTGCTCAGTCTCGAGACTCTGCCTGTGCTCAGGGGTACCACCTCTTGTGGTGGTTGCTGTTTCATGCAGAGCTGAGCTCTGACCTTAAAGCAGCTTCTAGGAGTGGAGTCCCTGCCACCCTCATCTGGCACCTACTCAGCTGTGATCCTCACATCTGGAATGAACCCCTGCCCAGAATCGCCACCCTCCTCACCCTGCAAGCACATGTGCTTTAGCTTTTGAGATGCTGCTGTGGCCTCAACTCTGTGTCCTTCCCAGGAGCACTCACCGGAGGAGCTGGGCCGGGAGTGGGAGAGGTACACTGAACACTTGCAACGCAACACCAGTGACCTCCACCGCATCTTCAACTCGCTCTGGGCCTTGGACAAAACCAAAGTAACCGGGCAGGGCTGGCAGCATGCAGGGGTGGAGCTGGGAGGGGCTGTGGCCTTCTGATGGAGCACCTGCCTCGTGTGAAAAAGGCCCTGGTGCAGGTGAAAACCACTCTGGGTGGCAGGGCTGAAAGAGGGTTCCTTCTGCCCGAGATCTTGGACAGCTATTGGTCAGAGCAGGGAGCACTGCAGAGCTGGCGGAGCCGAGGATCTCACTGAATGGGCTCTCTCTGCATTCTCCTCCAGGTAGACCCATTGTTGCTGCTGAAAGCGGCCCTCATCCTGCAGAGCTGCCAGCGCACCTGCCACGTGCTGGCTGGATGCATCCTCTACAAGGGGCTGTGAGTGTCTCTTGCACAGCCTGCCCAAACGTGCTCCTGGCGTCCTGCCTCAAGCGAATCCTTAACGCACAGCGGTGGTCTGTTCAGGAGGCAGGGCAGCCGCTTTGCACGCAGGGGCTCAGTCCCCAAAAGCCTCTGCAGGAACTGCTGCCAGTCAGAGCTGGCAGGCCTGAGTGAGACGGGCCAAGAAGGACCTGTCTTGGAGCGAGGCAGCTTTGCATGATTTTGACAGGCAACTTGTCTGAGTAGCACAAGCATCTCTGTCACCTGCCTTGTGCAGAAGAAATGTACTGTCCCCTTCTCCCTCCCTCCCCCCCCCCAGAGCCCGGGGCACCTGGGTCTGTTTCACACCTCTCCTTCTCTTCCGTACCTCCCAGGGTTGTTAGCACGCAGCTGCCGCCTGAGCTCACTGCCAAGCTCCTCCTGCAGGAGATGGACATGGACCCAAAGGTAGGCTTCAGCCTCACCAGGTGGTCGGCTTGGGAGGTCATGCTCTGTGCCTGGGACAAGAAGTGGCACATCTATGCTTCCCTGCACAAGAGAGTCTCACTCAGACATGTCAAGCTTCTGGCTCTCATGAAGAAACCACAGCTGAGTGTCAGAAACGCTGGGCAGCAACTCAGAGTTCAGGGCCTGCCTTGCCTGCTTTGTGACTGCTACTGCTGCTTGGCCGCCAAACCCCCCCCCCCCCCCCCCAGTTGGCAGCAGCTGCCTTGCTGGCTTCACAGGCTCCCAGCTCTGGGGAAGCAGTTTTTGGCCAGAGCAGGTGGTTCAGGGACTCAGCCACGCCTTGGTCCCCTTTTTTCCCCCTGGCACTGACCGTGAAATGGGGTCCATCTGGAGAAGTTGCAGGCCTCAGTTTGGCTCAGCTGCTTTTTCATTTCAGGGCCTGCTGGAAAACGTAGAAGTGCCGCAAACCCAGGGTGAGTGGGGTGCTGTGGAGGGAGGGGCCTTTCAGAGGGGACTGTGGCCTTGGCAGGGGAGTGCGCTTAAGGCACTCGCACCACTGGTACCGGAGCTCTGGCACCGGCAGCAGATCGCAGAGGGGACCCTCTGGAGCCTTTGCTGCAGGCCAGGGAAGCCTGGCTGTGTTTCCAGAGAGACAGGCCTGCAGGTGTGAGGTTCAGGTGCAGGGCATGCTACTGTCTCCAGCTCCCTTCCTTGGGTCCAGGAGAGGGGCTGGGAGGGTCCTCCAGCTTCTCCTAGGCCTTTGCCTCTCCTTAGCCTCGCCCTTCTTAGCCCACTGCTGGAAGGATCAGAGGCATTGCCGGCACTCTCACTTCTCTGGAGATAACAGTGCCAGAACTCGGCTCTGAGGGCTTAACTGCGTGGGCAAGATTCAGAGGGACCACCGAGCTTGGCGGAAGAGCCTCCTCCGCTCTGCAGTTCAATCCCTGGCACCATCTCCAGGTCGGGATGGGAGACATTTCCTGCCTAGAACCCTGGAGAGCTGCTGCCAGCCTGGGTTGCCAACCTGACCCAGATGAGCCGCTCTGACTCGGCAGGCAGCCTCTTCCACTCGCAGGCGCACACGAGTCAGGCATGGTGGGCTGCTTCGGCTCCGTCCCCTGGCGAGCCAGGCGTGCCAGTGGGAAAGCTGGTGTTAGGCCCCGTTAAGCTTCTGCTCGCTTCGCCCTGGAGCGCGCACATGACATGCCTGCGAAAGGCTGGGGCCTGCTCTTGCTGGGGAAGAGGCCTGCTGTCAAGGCCATTTCTTGTGTCACTGTTCCTCTCCAGGAAGCCCTCCGCCACCCTCCGCCACCTCCCCTTTGCCTCCTGGGGTGCAACTCACCCCGGTCTATCTCTCGGAAGATGAAGCAGCCATCCTCCGGGACTTCCCTGTGGAGTGGATGGCCAGGTAAGAGGGGTCGGTGAGGGGCGTGCTGGGGGGTCCTGGAGTCTTGCCGGCCTGGCTTTTGTGGCTCCCTTCACACTCAATGTGGGTGTCTCATGCCCAGTAGTCTGACCGCTGACAGCTGCTCCCTCCCCCCGCTTGGTGCCAGCAGACCTTGCAGGAATCTGCCCCAACGAAGTGTCAGCGTCCACGGGCCAAGCTCCCTCCCTCTCATACGCTGAAGCTCCTGAATCCAACAGAAGACACAAGTTTGAAGTTTCCTTATCTGTGTGCCAGCGAGTTAAGGGCAGGGCATGAATTTTGGACATGAATCATTGGGGGGTGGGGGGAGTCATCAGGGAGGGAAACATCTCTCTGCCCACTTCAGGTTTCCAGGAAGCTCAACCAGCAACGAAGATGGCCAGACCTGCTCAGGAGCGATGGACGGAACAGGCCACAGCAGCGCCCTGGAGAGGATGGTCTTGTACGTCCACCACGTCCGAGGGGTGGTCCTCTCCCTCCTGGCTGAGCAGCCGTTTGCCACCGACAGGAGCTCCATTGAGGATGTGGTGAGAGGCCCCTGTGCTCTGCGTCGGTTCTGCCGGCTGCTTCAGAACGCTGCATGGTGCAGCAACTGGAGTTTGGACGGGTCATCCTGCACCCTGACCTCGCTGCCACTAGGGGGCCAGTGCTCCATGCCACAGTGCCAAGCAGCAGGCTTCCCCTGAAGGCACTCGGTGAAAGGGGGTGTCGGAGTGGGGAGGAACGCGTTTGGTGGGGCTGGGGCTCTGCAGGTTTGATGTGGTCCAGGGAACTGAGCACGGGCTCTCAGCTGGATTGCGCCAGGTGTGGAGGCTCGGAGGGGAGTCCAAGGCCTGCCTGCTCCTCCAGGGGCTTCCTCCTGGGGAGGACCCAGGAGTTGCCCTGTAGCCTCAGCCAACCAGGCCCTGCTTCCGGCAAGACATCCTGCGCCGGGCACCTGGGCCATGGTGACCATTCTATTGCCTCTCCAGCAGGGCTGCTTTCCCCAAGCACGCTGTCCTGGAGCTGGGACACTCAGTCCCATACTAGGGTACCGCTTTTCCCCTTCGGTGTGGCTGTGGGAGAAGCTTGGTGCGGGTGAGTCCCCCAGCAGGAGGGTGTCCCCAACCTTGTCTTGCCATGTAAACTACTGTGGTGAAAAGCAGTGCATGCGTATTCTTAAGAATTCCTCCTCTTGTTCTGTCCTGTCGAAGTGTGTTGCCCCTGGCGGGCCTTCAGACAGTGTGTGTGCGTGTCTCTCTCTCTCCCCCGTGCCCAGTACCACAGCAGCCTGGCCTCTCTGAATGGTTTGGAGGTCCACCTGAAGGAGACCCTCCCGAAGGACAGCCTCTCCTCGACCAAGGCCACCTACAGTTTTGCCTACTACGACTCCATCCAGCACGTTCTTACCAGTGAGTGCTGGGGCTGCGGGTATTTAGTGAGGGAGGGAACTCTTCTGCCAGCGCCTGCTGTTGCCACCTCTGCAGTGCCCCTGGGCCCTTCTCTTGCCCACAGCTTTCTCTCCTGTCCCCCCAGCCAATCTCCTGCCAGCATCTGCCCCCCAGGACCGGCCGCTTCTGAGAGCTGCTGGCCTGATTCACGCAGATTTTGATGAGCTGCCTACAGTTTCCGAAATGACCATCAGGTGAGTGGGAAAGAGCACTTCGGTCCTCCTTCTAGGCTGCCACCTGCAACCCCTACACACTCACCTGGGCTGCAGCCACCCACAAACCGGTAGAAAATAGGCAACCACTTGTGGTGCACTTTCAAGCTCTGTGCAAAACACCATCTGTTTTGAAGCCCTGGGAAATGCTGGGTGCTGACACCTTTGGAATGGGAGGGGCTTCCCTGCAGCGCCTTCTGTGCAAGTGCGGAGGGACTCGCTTGGGGCCGATCCAGGGAGGGAGTCTATGGTCTATGGAACTCCTTGCCACAGGATGTGGTGCTGGCATCTAGCCTAGACGCCTTTAAAAGGGGATTGGACAAGTTTCTGGAGGAAAAATCCATTATGGGGTACAAGCCATGATGAGTATGCGCAACCTCCTGATTTTAGGAATGGGTTAAGTCAGAATGCCAGATGCAAGGGAGGGCACCAGGATGAGGTCTCTTGTTATCTGGTGTGCTCCCTGGGGCATTTGGTGGGCCGCTGTGAGATACAGGAAGCTGGACTAGATGGGCCTATGGCCTGATCCAGTGGGGCTGTTCTTATGTTCTTATGAGCAGCAACTCTACCCTGAGGTGCTCCACAGCCACCCTGTGGGTCAGCAGGCATTCAGTTGCTCTTTCCCTGTCCACCCCCTAATGGAATAGTGGGGTGCCTGGAGCAGGTCAGGCTCTGGGACCAGTGATCAACTGGCCCTCTGCTGCAGTTCAGAAGCTCCGGGTCTCTCGCTCCCCCCCCACCACAGCCTTTGTTTTCTGGCCCCACAGAAATGCCTCCGCAGCCGTGTACGCCTGCCGCAGTGCCATCCACGAAGCCTACTTCCAGCAGGTGGGCTCCTCGCTCCGCAACTCAGGCACACCCAACCCTCAGGACAGTGCCTTTGGCCTGCCGGGCAAGGCCAAGCAGAAGCTGCTGAAGCACGGCGTCAACCTTCTCTGAGCCAGGGCCGCAGACCCAGCCGGACACGACGTTTGCAGGGATTGCAGGAGCCCTCCTTGTTTTAGTGGGATGGGTGCTGTTCCACAGTGGATGGTCCTGGCGCCTCCTCCTGCCCTCGCTCCCTTGGGAAGCTGCAGTGAAATCCCCCCACCCAATGCACCAGGGCAGGCACAGGGTCGGTCTCAGCACATGTTGCCCAAAGAAAGGGAGTCCTGCTCCACTTTGGGGTGGTTGGTTGAAGCCACAAGGCAGGTGAACCACAGGCAGCCACAAGCCTCTTCACAGCCCCTTGACAGGCCACCGCAAGGAGATCAGACTGCAGCTCCCCTCTTCCCCGGGGGCTCATCACTGCCTGAGGCTGTGCTTCTGCTGCAGGGCAAGGAGAAGGGGCACTTTGCGGGTATCATGCTGTGGCCAGATGGGTCCTCCTCATTCCATTCTCGGAAGGTGGGCAGGAGTGCCCCTCACGCTCTTGGCAGTGGCCTCCTCCTGATGGGAGGCAGGCAGGGCCTCGCACAGCTGGTGGCGGTCCTGTGTGCGTCTCCCGGCTCATGGGACCGAAGGCTTTGTGCAGTCCCCACCTCCCCGAAAAACGCCTTGCCTGTGTCAGATGTAGGAGTGGGAGGGGTTTGCCTCCTCCAGCAGCCATGCCAGCCCCAGTTCAATAAAGGTGCCAGCTCAGGCCTTGCCCGAGTTGTCTTTGTTGGGCTGCAGGGGAGGGGAGGGGAGGGGAGGGGCTGGGCGAAGACCACATACTGCAGGAAACTGGCTGCCACGCCCCCCCCCAGCAAAGGGATTTCCTCCGCAGCCTTAGAAGGTGGTGGCAGCAGGCCTGTGGGCGGCTGTGCTTCTCAGAGCAGGCTGGGCTGTTTGTGCAGCAACAAAGGCAGGGAACCAAAACACCCGCTGCCGCCTTCACCACCGCCCCGGCCACCATCTGCGCACGCCACCTGCCAGCCACTGAGGCAGAGGGGTGTCTCCCCCTAAACAAAGCCCAGACCCCGTCAGGCCACAGGCGCTCCAAGCAGCCGCCCAAGCAAGACTGAGTAAACGCCTGGCCTTGTCTTCAGAAGGATGCTCCTCACCCGTGGGGTGGAGGGACACGCTTGACAGTAGGTGCTGATGGCCTGGAAGACGTGGGGGGAGCCCACGGACCCCTCCCACGCACCAGGGCTAGCGGAAGTGGAATTATACCCCAGAAAGAGCAAACACATTTGAGCTGCTGCCTTGTTGCCGGGGGCTGTTCCTTCTGGGACGGGGGCAGGCAGCAGAATTTCAGCCGTCTGCCACTGCTCAGGCTCGCACGGGTAGGAGGCTGAGACGACACCTCCCACTGGATCCTCATCCTGCACAGAGGCCGGGACCGGACATGCGCAGGTTGCAGCCGGCCGTAGCCCGCCCTGCCCCCACACATCCTCGCACACCACTTAACAGCTCAGCACAAGTGTTTTATTCTACAGCCTTGGTTGTCACTGACACAAGCTTCGCTGAGCTGTCCTGCCTGCGTCGCAGGACCCCTTCCAGCTACTCAGTCGGGCGGAGGGTATCAAAGAAGTCATGCATGGCCGTCTCATCTCCTCCCCAAGATCGTGACACGCAAACGCTTGGTGCTGGCGCTGGAAGTTCGAGGGGGCCACCTTGCCTTGGCCTGAGCTCCACCTGCGCCCAGGAAGTCTGGGCAAGTCCCTTCCTGTGAGCCTGGCAGCTCGCCTCTCCTGCCCACCTCTGGTTCAGGGTGCAGAACGCACACTGCTGCCCCTCCTCTTTCCTCCCACAGTAAGCACTGCCGCTGCTGGGCGCTTGCGGTGCGAGAGCCAAAGAAACAAGGCACAAAGCACGCCGATGCAAAGCTTGAGAAATGGGGCCCTGGCTCTGACCCCGAGGCCGGCCACACGCCACTTGCTCCGCCCTCGGTGACAGGAGCAGGCCAGGTCCCCTTTGTGCCGCCCCCATCCTTCAAGGAGAGGGTCCTGGCTGAGACCCGACCCACCCCTCCGCCTCCCACTCCCCTGCCTTGGGTGGGCCAGGAGGGTGTCTTGCCTTAAAAGATGACCACAGGAACTGCTGGACATTCACTGACGACGAGGACAGCACCACCCGGGGGGGGGGGGGCACTAGATTCTAAGTTCTGGACACCGCAAAATACAGTTAGCTACACGACACACACAACAGTGGCACTGTGCAGAGTCGGGGGGACGGAGGCCCCCTCCCTCCCCCCAAGCGTAGGACGAGAAGAGACTGCGGGGGAGAGGAGGTGGACGCTTCCATGTACAAAGGGCAGGTGCAAGGGGCGAGCCCTGCACCGCCTGCGTGTGCGCCCACGCACCAAGGCAAGTTCTGCAAGGGGGCGCGCAGCGGACACGCCCTCCACTGGGCCACCCGCCTGCCTCCAGCCTGCTGTGGCAAGAAAGGCGCGTCATCGTCCAGGAGCAAAAATGAAATCCAGGGCTTGGCGCTCCGCGGCAGCAACGTTTGGGTGCCACAGGTCCACCATGAAGACAGCACGGGGGCCTTCCTCGGGGAGACCTGGAGGAAGAAAGAAGCAACCAGTTGGGCGTGGGGAGCCCAGTTGTGTCCTAGCAGGTCTTCCACAGGTTTCTCAGCAGTCCGTCCAGCACCAGCCGGGAGGACCCGGGAAGTCCCTGGGAACGGGCCAAGCTACAGCGTGCCTGGAAGCCGCCCCCTCCTGCCTGAGGCCTGGCAGAGCAAAGCCCCCCTCCACCCCAAAGAAATGAACCAAGATGTGCAGGGACCCTTGGCTACACAGAGGTCACAAAGGAATCATGGCCACCTTGTGAGCTGGGCGTGCTCTGGCCCCTGGGGTGGGGTGGGGGCATCATGCAACAGGGGCGAACTTGCCTCCGTGGAAGGCCGTGTGCAGGAAGGAGTCGTCGAAGAGCAGGCAGCGCCCCTCGGCCCAGCACTGGGGCTCCCCTCCCACCACCAGCTCGCAACTGCTGGGTGTCTTCAGACCTGCAGGAAGACACGATAGTGAGCGAAGGAGGACGAACCCCAAGCAGAAGAAGAGACGATGCCTTCCAGCCTCTCTAGTCCCCTCCAACCCTCTACAGCTGCACAAGGACCACCCTACTGGCTGAGAACAAACTTCTGCTACTCTGCCCAGAAGGGGCCTTTGCCGGCAGAGCCGGGCAGCAGCATCCAGTGCACTGAGGAAGCAGGCTTCCCTGGCCACAGGGACAGCAGGGCCAATGGTCCCCCCTGGAGGGCGTTTCAAGGGCCTGCTGGAGAGGCGGCCAGGCCTCTGGAGGTGCACGTCCAGACAAGCAGGCAGCTGCCTCCTGCACACCAACAAGCCCTCCTCGGTAGTTGCCATGGCAGCAGCCCAGCCTGGCTCTGCAAGCTGGACCGTGCAAGCCATGCGAATGACTCTCCCTCGTGCGCCAACGGCAGCGGAGGAGGCCTCGGGCTGCTGAACAGGAGCTGCTGCCGCCGCCCTCCCCTTGTGCAGAGAGGCAGCCTCCGAGCGCCAGGGAGCAGGAGGGCTGGGGCAAAGGGACTGCAGAAGGCCCAGGCCTCCTGGGAAGCCGCAGGCGGTCCCAGGGCTCTAGAAGCTGCCAGGCTGGCTGGGCCTGAGGTGGGACCCAGAGGAGCTCTCTGCAAGGCCACGAGCAAAGAGCGACCCATTCCGGGTCCTGCACGGCGAGGGAGCTGAGCTGGCCTGCAAAAGGCTTTCCTCTGACCCAACAAGGCCAGTGTGAGGGGCTGCAGCTGGACTCAGGATGGCTGACATGAGAGATGCTGGCCCACAGGAGCGCTCCCTCCACTGAGTCCCTGCCAGGCGGAAGACGTGCCTGGGAGCCCCACAAGCGGGGCAGAAGGCCCCCCTCCACTGCTCTCCAGCAATAGACAGTTCGGTGATAAGAGTTTCTGTGACCGTGAAGGCTTCGCTCTTAGCCCTCTTGAGTCACAGCCCCCTACAGACCCACCTTTCCTTCAGCAATGTATCTAACCCCCTCCTCAAGCCACGTGGGACGGTGGCCGTTTGTGGGAGCCTATTCCATAAGCGAACCTCTTGCCTGGCATGAACCTCCTGCCTCTCTCAGCAACCCTGACTCAGCAGCTGTGACAGAGGGTGCCTTTTCCACCCCAGGCCTCCCTGACCGAACGCTGTTACGCCAACAGCAGCGCAGAGCAGCCCGGGGCACACGTACCCAGGTGGCAGCGGACGCGGATGTTGGTGGGGCCGTAATGCTCAGTGATGACGGTGCCGGGCGTGAGCACAGAGATGCAGGCGTTGCCAAAGACGTTGTTGCCCACGCAGGTGCGCAGGCTGCCCAGCAGGCGGTACGTCCGGGGGCACTTCCTGCAGTTCCGGGGCACCACCGTGCCCTGGTTGACCAGGTAGAAGGTCAGCCACTCCCCGCTGGGCGTGCTGTTGACCTTCCAGCCCTGGGGCAGGCTGCAGTTGGAGAAGGCCCGGTAGAGGGCCTCAAACTCGCCCAGGATGGTCTGGAAGTTGTGCTCCAACAGCTCCACGTCGTGCTTCTGGGCCTCCCGAGAGAAGTAGGGGCTGGTGGGCAGGTCGGGCAGGAAGAAGACCTCCGGCTTCTGGATGGAGGGCCGGCCATTCAGGTAGCGGCCCTGCTCCCGGATGCCCTTGTGAATGCGCCCCATGCCGGACCAGGAGTAGCGCTTGGCGTACTCCTGCAGATTGTGGTACAGTTTCTGGTTCAGGCCGTCGCTGTGGGCGCAGCGGGCGCAGTCCGGGGAGTGGCAGTGGGTGTAGCCGTTCTGCAGCCCGCCGGCGTCAACGCCCTGGATGAGCGCATTCACCATAACGTACGAGCGGGGCTGCTCTCGGCCGACATGGTAGCAGTACCACACAAACATGGCCAGCAGGAAGGCCACTGTGCCCAGGGCCGTGGTGTCGCAGTCCCGCACAGACTGGATCCCCGTGCCAATGAAGTCCCGCAGCCCGTCCAGCGACCCGCTCCAGCTCGTGAGCCACACCAGGGACATCCTGGCGATGGTCAGGTACACAGACCAGAGCCCGGGGGTCAGTCCTCAGGCTCCCCACGGGAACCCACGCTGCACAGCTGAACGGGGGCAAGGAGCGAGAGGTCAGTCATGGCGGCACGGCGGCAGGGGAGCCCAGAACGCAGCACTGGAGGAGACGCCACCGTGTATTTACCCCTGTGCCCACTCACACACACTAAAACATCCCCCCCAAAGCTTCAGGGTGATTCATCCAGAAAAGCGGTTCCGGCCCTGAGATGACCCTGCAGCCCAAACAGGGAAGCTGCTCAGCTCGGGACAAGACGTCTGCACTGCACGTTCAAGCTGGTTTCAGGCCATCGACCGTGGCCCGCCACATGGAGCTTCTGGAAACAGGAGTCCTGCGTAAGGTTCACCTCTGGGGCCCACAGCAGTCAGGGCAGGGCTTCTGTTCCCTGCAGCGGCATCGCCCTCCTCTTGCTTCGTCCGAACCCACAAGGATTCCATGCCAAAGCGCCTGGAGGCCCTGGAACAAAAATGGAGATGCGAGGATGAGGGAGGGCCGGCGCCACTCTTGACATCGTGTCCCTCCAGCTGCCAAAACAGCCCCAGCTCCCAATCTCACTTGCTGCTGTTACCAAGCAGAAGACTGAGCCCGGGCCGGAGCACTGAGGAAATCCAGCCCCGGAGCGGGGCCCATGCCCGGACAGGCCCTTCTCAGTCAGCCAGCGAGCGGTGCTGGACTCAAGCTAGCCCTGGAAGCCATGCCTTCTGGCCAAGAAGAACTCCCTTGCAGGCTCTCTCCAATACTGCAGGGTGGCTGGCCAGACACCCCCAGGCAGAACACACTGGGGCCCCCTCCCCACTGTCTATCCGCACTCAGCTCTGTGAGGTGCAGCTGCCCCTCCTCCGTGGGCAAAAGGCACTCTACCTTCGCAATCTAACTGGGGCTTACTGATGCCGCCTTGCCCCACCCTCTGCTGCAAGGCAGCTGCCCACCCTCTGGACTCCCCACTGGCCAGCCAGCATAAAACAGACCACAGCAGGCTGCAGGCAGTTTCCCAAACCAGGCCGGAGGCTTGCCCGGGTCAGTCAAGAGGAGAGGAACGGGCTCGGAGCTTGGAAGGAGAAGAGTCCTAAAGCTCCTTCTTGCCTCTGGCTGCATCTTTCCCCCTCCATCCTGGTGCATTTGTGGGGGGGGGGGGGACGGGACAAACCTATGAGTAGGGGCTCCACCAAGGTTGGCCTTACCAAGAGGCAGGCCAAGGTCATAGAACCTGAGAGGTGGGAAGGGGCTTCTAGGTCATCCAGCCCAGCCTCTTGCTCAGTGCAGCCAACTGCTCCAGCACCCGACAGGCAGCCAGCCATCCATCCAGCCATCCTACCCGGAACCTCTAGCAAGGGAGAGCGCAAAGCTGAGCCAGGCAGGCTCTTCCTCTGCCAGGAAGCTCTTCCTGTTAGGATGCTCGGTCTGTGGAACTCCTTGCCACAGGATGTGGTGCTGGCGTCTAGCCTAGACGCCTTTAAAAGGGGATTGGACGAGTTTCTGGAGGAAAAATCCATTACAGGGTACAAGCCATGATGTGTACGCACAACCTCCTGATTCTAGAAATGGGCTATGTCAGAAGGCCAGATGCAAGTGAGGGCACCAGGATGAGGTCTCTTGTTATCTGGTGCGCTCCCTGGGGCATTTGGTGGGCCGCTGTGAGATACAGGAAGCTGGCCTAGATGGGCCTATGGCCTGATCCAGTGGGGCTGTTCTTATGTTCTTATGTTCTTATGCTCCTCTCCTGTGCACAGCCTCAATCTACTTCCCTTCCGTTTCAATCTGACTGCTTAGCGGTGCCATTCAGCAGTGGGCGGGCAGGCCGGTCCAGCTTCAGGCCTTGCCTGGGCGCCCAGCAGCAGCTTCAGCCCATTTGCATGGACGGCAGAGCCAGTTTGCAAAGCAGAAAGCAAATCAATGCTCAGGCCGTGGCGGCACTGGAGCTGCGCACCAGGCAGGGAGAGGAGGAGGAGGCCGCGCAGGATCCTCCAGGCAGCCAAAGATGTTATGTAATGAGCGGGCTGGGGAGTGAGGTGCAGCAGCTGCTGCTGCGAAGTGACACTGGAGGGCCTGTCCACAGGCATCTCCTGAACAAGGGTCTGTGTTTGTGGGGGGGGGATCCTATTCCGCCGCAGCCCCCCCCCGCCCTCAAGGAAATCTCTTGGCAGCCACGGAGGGAGCCTCCCAGGCCAGCGATAAGCACAGCGCCGGGTGGGGAAGTGGCAGCCAATTCCTGGAGCCCTGGAAAGGAGCCAAGCGAGCTGAGCTGAGCTGTGCTGGAGGAGCCTCCGTGGAACACCCGGCCACAGTGACCGCCTCCCCCCCCCCCGTGGCTGCCTGGAGCTGGTCTCAGAGGGCACTCGGAGGCCTCACCGCAGCTGAGCCCTGGCATACAGCTGAGGGTGCCTCTGAGCGTGTACAGAGAGGGCGCAGCTTCCAAGCATCCCTCTGCTGCAAAAACATCCAGCCTGCCCCCTATATCAGGGCACCTCTTCAACGCCCCCCCCCCCAATCAGGCCTGCTCCCAGGTTCTGCCTGCCCACCTCGTGCCCAAAAGGGATGGGATTGCCGGGAAGCCTTGTTGAGCACACGTCCCGCAGTGCCTCTGAGCATGTGGAGAGTGCTCTCCTGCCCCCTGGGGTGGAAGCCGGAGTGCCAGCTTCCAGGAATGAAGCAGGGCCCCAGAGATCCCAAACGGGCCTCTGCTCCGGGCAGAGCCACGCCAGGCACTTGCAGGTGGGAGTCAAGCTGCCCCCAAGGGAGGCCGCCCGCTTGGTTGGCACCCCTGCCTGCCTGCCTGCCTGCCAGGAGGGTTCCCCGGGGAGACAGCAGCCTCGCTCCTGTCGCGCAGCGCCAGCCCCCCCCCCCCGCTCGCGGGTACCTCTGAGAGCGTGCAGAGCGCCTTCCCGCCACCGCAGGATCGGGGCCGGGCGCTGTCCAGGGAGGCGGCGCCTCCTCGCAGCCTCCCCAGCGCAGCCTCGCCTCCTGCCCCGCAGCCGGGGGCCTGGCCGAGGGTCCCCCGGGCGGGCAGCCGCCCAGCCCGGCCCCCCCAGCAGAAGGCGGCGGGTGGGGGCGGCAGGCAGCCCCCCTCCCCGCCCCGGCCGCCGCCCGAGCTCCCCCCTCCCCGCCGCCCCCAGCGAGCGAGCGAGCGAGCGAGCCACCAACCTGCTGCCGCCCGCCCAGGGCGCTCCCGGCGCGGCTCTCCGGCTCCGGCTCCGGCTCGGCGGCGCGGACCACAACTCCCAGCAGCCTGCCCGGCGAAGGCGCGGGAGGGGCCGCCCAGGCAGCCGCCCCGCCGCAGCCCGGCCGGCCGGGCGCTGTGCCTCGCCGCTCTGCCTGCCTGGAGAGGTCCCCGCGGGGCTGCGGGCGCGGCAGTGGGAAGGAGGGGGCCACCTCCTGGGGGGGGGCGAAGGAGGGGCCCTCTGCCTATGCTCAGAGGGGCTCTTGTCTTTCCAGAGAGCCGAGCCCGGGGCCCCGCCAGCCCAGCCCAGCCCAGCCCAGCCACGGCGCCCCTTCCAAGAGGGGACTGGACACATATCTGGAGGAAAAGGCCATCAGACAGGGATGCGCAGGCTCCTGGTTCTGGGGTGGGCTCCCTCAGATTGCCAGCTGCGGGGGAGGGCATCAGGTCGCGTCTGTTGTCTTTTGTGCTCCCTGAAGCATTTGGTGCGCCGCTGTGAGATCCAGGAAGCCGGACTGGATGGGCCTTTGGCTTGATTCAGCAGAGCTCTTCTTATGTAGGCTATAAGCTCAATCAGGAGCCCAGGTCTACCCAAGCAGGTAGACCTGACCTCCCAAGTCCAGGCCCAGGACTGCCTGCCCAGCAAATGTCCACAGAAGCGATAAGCTCAAGCAGGAGCCCAGGTCTACACAGCAAGTAAACCTGGGCTCCAAGCCCAGGCGGGAGCCCAGGTCTACCCACCCAGCAAATGGCCACAGAAGCCGTAAGATCAAGCAGGAGCCCAGGTCTACCTGCCTGGTTGACCTGGCTCTGAAGGTAGTGCTCATGGCCCCCTCCCAAACAGACACTGGCTCCACCACTGGTTCCAAGGAGATTCAACTCTCAGAAAGCTGGGAGGATTCAGCTCAACCAGGTAGATTCAGTAAATTCAAATCTTCTGTACTTTGCTTTTTAAAAGTAATGAACATTGTAAAAAAAAAAAAAAACTAGTGTTCCAATGGTGTTGCTGTATTTGACTAGCAGAGCTTTCCTCCTGCTTTGATGATGTAAATAAATTTTATCTTAATATGTATCAATGCATCAGCAATGTGTCATCGACAAATGCTAGATAGGCCTTGTGATAGGTTATAGACAGGCACTATATAAATGTTAAATAGCCACTATATAGCTGTCAGATAGGCATTATATAGGCACCATATAGGCCTAGATAGGCACTATATAGGCGTTTAGATAGGTGCTATATAGGTGTTAGAAAGGCGTTATATAGGCATTAAAAAGGTGTTATGTAGGTGCTAGATAGGAGCTATATAAGTGATATAGGTGCCATATAGGTGTTAAATAGATGCTTGATAGGTGTTAGGTGCTAGATAGGCCATTTAGTTATTTGATTTTTCTCTGTAAACCGCTTTGTGAACTTTTAGTTGAAAAGCGGTATATAAATACTGTTAATAATAATTAATAATTAATAATAATTAAATAGGTGTCAGATAGATGCTAGATAGGCGCTAAATAGGTGTTAAATAGGCACTATATAGGAGTTAAATAGGTGCTAGATAGGTGCTAGAAAGGCATAAAGGCACTATAGGCATTAGATAGGTGCTAGATAGGCGCTTTATAGGTGTTAGATAGGTGCTAGATAGGCGCTATATAGGTGTTAAAGAGGTGTTAAATAGGCACTTTCAATACAAGTCAATACTACCTGCATCACAGTGCTATGCTTTACTTTTGCAGGGTTGCAGGCCTGTGTATTGCACTGGTGTGTAAATGGAAGGATATGTTGCATGTTATTTCTGTGTAGGCAAGACATTTTCCATGCATGCAGAGATGCATTTATTCTATGCCAATTATTGTCACCTGGCTTGACAGATAATGATGCATCTCTCTCAAAAAAACCCACTTTACTTTTTCTTCCTGAAATTTGGGAGAATTTGGGGGCATTAGGCACTATATAGGTTAGATAGGCGCTAGATAGGTGTTAGATAGGTGCTAGATAGGTTCTAGATAGGCATTAGATAGGTGTTAGGCGTTAGATAGGCGCTATATAGGCGTTAGGTGCTAGATAGGCGTTAGAGAGGCACTATATAGGCATTAGATAGGTGCTAGATAGGTGTTACTTAGGTGTTAGATAGGCATTAGATAGGTGCTATATAGGTGTTAGATAGGCGCTAGATAGGTGCTAGATAGGCCTTAGATAGGCGCTATATAGGTACTAGATAGGCCTTAGATAGGCGCTATATAGGTGCTAGATAGCTGCTAGGTGTTAGATAGGCGCTATATAGGCACTATATAGGTGTTACATAGGCTCTAGATAGGTGCTAGATAGGCGCTAGATAGGTGTTAGATAGGTGCTAAATAGGCATTATATAGGTGCTAGATAGGTGTTGCATAGGCACTAGATAGGTGCTATATAAGTATTAAATAGGCACTTTCAATACAAGTAAAGACTACCTGCATCACAGTGATATGTTTTACTTTTGCAGGGTTGCAGGCCTGTGTATTGCACTGGTGTGTAAATGAAAGGATATGTTGCATGTTGTTTCTATGTAGGCAATACATTTTCCGTGCATGCAGAGATGGATTTATTCTATGCCAATTATTGTCACCTGGCTTGACAGATAATGAATGCATTTGTCAAAAAAACACCACCACATTATTTTCTCTTCATGAAATTTGGGGGAGTTTCAGGTATCTGATGTGTCTCCAGACTTATCCTTTCATTTTGCCCACCAGTATAGATCCTGACATCATTGCCCCCCTTGAAAAAAGTTTCCCCCCCCACCTCTAGAATCCTGGCTATGGGCCTGCTTCGCTCCCCCCTCTATGTAGCAGCCTTGCAAACCGCAGAGGCCCTCCTGGCTGCAGCTGCCACCCTCAGAGGGGCTTCCAGGGCCTGCATTCTCTGGAGCTGCTGCTCTCCTCAGCAAAGGGCCTGCTCCCCCATCCCTTGCAGCCCCATCCCCTGGCCACAGCTGCCCTCTGAGTCACCAGCAAGACAGCACTCTACTCCAAGAGCCACCTTTCGAGACCCGACCCTCCAGCGAGCGCTCCTGCCACCCGCAGCTTCACTGAAATGCGTGTGAGTTGTGTCCAGAGCGGAAGAGCCTCTGCGTCCAGGTGCAGGTTCCTCACCCCCTGCTTGGGGGTCCAGCAGATCCACCAGTGCCCAGTCCGGCCAGGTGCCCCTGAGGATGCTTTGGCCACTGAAGGCAGGGGGCAGGGAGGCGCCCCTTCTCGAATTCGCAGGGAAAGGGAGGTGCTGATGTTCTCCTTGTAGAAGGACTCTCTGTGATCCCCTATGAGGGGGCCTGGTCTCCTGCCTGCCCCTGGAAGCGCTGCTTGCCTGCCCTGGGGTGGGCCAGGTCTACAGGGTCCAGTCCAGGTGTGGGAGCATGGGGGGGGGGAGCAGTGGTGAGGCTTGCTCCTGCCGCCACCTGGTGGCTGCAAGGAGTACTACGTCACCAAGAACCATTGCCTCTTTTGCACACCTCCCCACTAGCAGGATGACCTCCAGGTGCTTCTGTTGTGAAGCCTGTTGTGGTTCATGAGAGGCATAGCTTTTGAACTGAGTGCACCTTCTGGCCTGTGGGTGGCCAGCCAGCCATACCACTGGGAGCTGCTGTTCAGGGCAAGCTGGAGAGCCTGAGGCCATCACCCTGCCTGCCCCCCTCCGCACCCAATAGACTGGGGGCCACACTCACATTCATGTGCAGGGCCCGCTTGCGGGGGTCTTGGCTTGTGACAAGGCTGTTGTTCCTGCAGGCCGCACAGGTGTCAAAGGCCAGAAAGGAGGTGCCCTTGTCCAGCCCCCCGTCGCAGGCCTGAACAGTACCGGACTCATCTGGGGGAGCTGTAGAGTCTTGACAGGGCCCCCGTGTCTCGTAAGGTGGAGGGGGGGTCATCTCCCAGCAGTGTCTCAGAGCAGCTTCTCTCACTGGGTTGCCCTCCAGATCACCAACAACCACACACAGTTGTCCCCAGAAGCAAGGCACTCAGAAAACAGCCTCTCCTGCCCCTGATCCCAGCCTGGTCTGGTGGGGGGGGGGGGAGGTGCGGCATCCCTCCCAAGAAGGCACTGCAGACTTAGAAAACCAAGGCGTTTATTGCACCGGGTACAGGTCCGTGGGCATAGTGGAGAACCACTGGTGTGCAGGGCAAGCAACAGAGCCCGTGATGCTTCCCTGCAGGTGCCCTGCTGTTCTGCTGTGGCCCAATTTGAGCAATTACTGTAAGGGGGGAGAACCCCAAACATACATACAGGCGCGACAACACCATTTGCCTTAGGGGAAAAGACTTGGCTCCGGTGCCAGTGGGCTGGGACTGTTCCCCTTCCCCAGCCTACAGGCCCTGAGAAGCCTCTGTTCAAAGCTGCAGGGGGCGGTGGCAGAATGTGTGCATTTCTATGTAGAAATAGTTGAGAATTAATCAAGAATAGTTGTCCCACTTTTCCAACAAGTGCTCACGTTAGCCAGCAGGACTTGAATTCGCCACCGCACTGGTTTTGCTGCACTGTTCCACTGGGCACGTGTCAGGAGGGGGCAGGCTGCCCCCTTCAGTGTCCTTGCACTGTGCAGCTACAAAGAAGGACAGCAGCTCTTTTGGGTCCAGCCCCAAAGCCCAGGTCCTATCACTAGGACCCCATTGCCCTGGGAATGCAGGCAGATGCCGGACCCTGCCTGCAGGCACCCAGAAATCCTGGTCCCAGCTCTGAACTCCCTTCTGGACCCAACCTCTGCAGGTGCCTCTTGCTCAGGAAGGACTGGCACCCCCTGGGTCTTTGCTGCACAACAGCCTGGAGACAGGAGCTGCTGGCAGGGGCAAGGTGGGGAGCCTTTTGGCCCTGGGGGGAATAGACCATCTCCACCCAGTTAGCCCAACCTTCTTTGTGCTTTCTCTGACCACTTTGCAGGGCATAGAGAGCCCTGGTGCGTTGCCAGACCACTGTGGGTGTTGGGCCAGTTTTTGTCATGCTTCCTCCGGATGGCCAACTCTGCCAAAAGACACCGTGCTGTTTCGTTGCCTGGCAGCCACCGCCCTGCTGCTGGTGAAATGATACATGAGTGACCCAGGCGCCACACATGTGCCAAGGCCTGATGCCCCAGTGCCAGAGTGGGACCAGATAGCGCCGGCCCAAGCGTGGGCAAGGCACACTCTGGGCGCCAAGTCTCTGCAAAACGTGTCATCCGCTATTTAAAAAATGTAGTGCCATTTGTATGAAGGTCACCTGTGCTAAATTTGGGCACCTCCCCCGGGAAGGGCGGCTTCTCTGATCCAAAAATATCAAGTCCCGTCCATCTTACAAAAAGAAACTTGTCAGAAGCGGGGACAGAACGCAGACCACCCTTTGGGCACGTCTCCCACCCCCCAGCCTGCTTTTCTGTCTCTCAGTGTCACAAACCACCAAGACACAGTTTGTATTTTTTTTCCCCTGTACTTTTAAAGGAAAATAAATAAACAAACCTGCACGCCTGACTCTCGACAACCGCAGAGATGCACAACCTTGAGTTCTAAAACTAAAACGGACGCTTAGAAAACATCATCAGGGTTACAATTTCACCAGAGTCACAAAGACAGGAGTGGAGGCTGAGAAGAAGAGGGCCTCTGCAGAGACCTTTGTCATCTGCCCCTCTAGTTTGTCCATCGACAGGAATTGGCCTGATTGGGAAGTGGCGGGGTGGGGTGGGGAAGAGACACCTTTCCAAGAGAGGAGACCACATCTCTTCAGAGTCTTTGCATTTCTTCCCATTCTTGCGCTTTCTTTTTAGAAAATGCACGATGCTCTAGAAGCAGGAAGTCCCAGACTGGAGCTGCCAGCAATCCGGTGTGAAAAGACGCAGCGAGGTGGCTGCTGGGGGGGGGAGCGTGGGAGGGCAGGCAGGCTGCATTTTGCCTGTGCACCAATTCAGTCAACGGCTGACCAGTGTCTCCTGTGATCCAGCTCACCTGAGCCAGACAGCTTCCCAGGGTCAATGGTTAAATTCCAGCTTCCACAGTGCAAATCTGGCCTTAGGGCTGCCCCACTGGGTTCAATCCTTGGGGAGACTTTTCTTTCGTGACCCCCACTGTGATTAATAGGAGGTCTGCAAATGCAGGGGGATGTCCTCTTTTTTGTCCCCAATTTGAGAGCTGCACCGGGCTGTGGCAAGCTGGCGGCTGAGATGACCCTGTGCCCACTGCCCTTGTCTTCCTTCCTTGTCATGGAGACAGACAGGAGAGAGGCTTCTGCGCTTAGAAGCTGCACATCCACATGCACACATGCGCTGCGCATGCTCTTCCTGGACCCACAGGTCTCGGGTACCATCTTCAGCCTCAAAGCCTGAACAAGGCAGTGCTCCCACATGGACCTTGCTTACATCTTGGTAGCACCTGCAGTACCGTAACAGGCGCTCGGCTGGACATTTCCCAACGACTTCCTACTGATTAAGAGCAGCTGGGAGTAGGATCCACACTAGGCCATCAGGTGCCCCCATGGCCTCCCAGCGATGTTCACCTCCTCCCCAAACCATCAAAGTCCACTGACATTCACTGGGGCAAGACAACGGGGATACAGGAATCATGGCACGTTCTATCTTAGTTTGGGCACTGTTTCTCCTCCCCCACCCCCAAGTGCCCTGCAGGAGGGCTTCAAAAAAACGCTCCAGGTTTCCCCCTAGGAGTTGGCACAGCTTCCTGCTCCTGCAGTTCCCAGCGGGGTGAACGTAGCACCAAGTTCACAAGCAGGGCATGAGCCGCCAGCCCAAGAGCATCCTGGGTCAAAAGAAGGGGGGACAGGCCTCGTCAGGCTTCCGGAAGTTCAAGGTTCGCTCCCGTCCAGAGGCAGCTCCGTTGTCGGTGATGCTTCAGAAAGGACAACAGGACTAGCCACAGTGGTGCCTCCCTAGTGACGTTCCCACATGAAAGGCCTTGTACTGAGGGAGGAGTGGGCTGCACGGCCAGCCACCCAGCCCCACAAGCGGTGCCCACCAGTGGTGCCTTCGGTGGGGCAGACTGGAGTCAGGTGGATGATGGGGAAGGGACCGGTGGTGACCCTCTCGGTCAGAAGCAGCAGGACAAGGGACAGCAGGGCTGAGCTCACAACCAGACTCCACCAAGCGTCCACCAAACGTCATCTGGGGGAGGAGGGCAGAGCTCTGCCTGCGGTGGCTGGCTCTAGATGGACACTTCGTATTCGCGCGTTTCCTGAGGAGAGAGAAGCGCTGGGCGTCAGGGACTGCGGCTGCTCCCCCTGGATGCCCCCGAAGGCTCCTTTGGGCTCGGAAAGTGGGGCGCTCCCAAGCCCCACAGACTGGCTGGACGGCTTTCTGCAGTGATGGCTCTGTGGCTTCAGGACATCTGCTGAGGCCGGCAGCACAGGCAGTTTTACTTTTCAGAATGTGAGACACCAGGAGGTGATTTCAAGCCATTGCGTGCATGTAAGAATGGGAAGCTGGGTCTCGTAAGGCACCCAACCAGCAGCGTAGCCTGGCCGTGACCGCAGCTGGTGCGGAGGGGCCCAGAGGCTCCCCCAGCAGCACCCGGGCTGTGGCTAACGAGGGCCACGCTCTGCCACGTCCCTGTGGCAGGAGCTGTGCTCTGAGAGGAACGAGAGGAAGCCTTTCCGAGAGAGAAGAGGCCACTCACCCCCGTCTCGTAAACTGGATTGTCGAACTCAGTCTCCACCGTGATCTGGCTGTATGGATGCGCGTACATGAGGGGCAGCCGGAGGCTGGAAGAGTAGCGGCACCTGTGGAGGCAGGAGAAAGAGGGAGGGAGACCAGGGAAAAGGCAGTTCCCAGTGGGATGCAGCAGGGCCTCCAAGCCCCGCCGACAGCAGTTCTCTCATCTGGCCAGTCAAATGCTGGCCTTCGGAGAAGAGGCCGGTCAAGGCGAGCTCCCTGGCCCAAAGCAGGCCCTCTGCCCCTCCCCCACTTTGCTCTCCACAGGTCTGTTGAGACCACAGCATGTGCCGCAATGAGAGAGAGACTGTCCAGTTACATCAATGGGGAGCTGATTAATTCAGGATGGAGAAGAGGACACGTGGCATCTCCGGCACAAGTGATGCCACCTGGACAGCTTTCAAAGGCAATTCCTTGGGTGTGCCCATCTATGCCTAGGAGGTCCAACAGCTAAGTGGTGGAGCTTCTCTGTGCAGGGGTAATCTACCCTTGGCCACCAGCTGCCGCAGGAGCAGGAAGCAGCAGCACCCTACCTGGTGATGTAGACGTAGGCGCCCCCGAGCAGCAGAGAGACGATGAGGACTGGGATGAAGACCGCCAGGGCCATGCTGCCCCCTTCCAGTGCTGTCTCTGAGGCCGCTTCTGCCACTGAAGAGGGGAGAGAAGGTCACCTCCAGAGCACTCCCTGGCACCCTCCCACAAGCCACCAGGGGCCATGGCCGGAGCCTCTCTCATAGGGAATTCTTGGTCCCTCAGGCTTCACCCTCCCCTCTGCAGCTCCAGAATCTCCCCTGGCTCAAAGAAGCACCCAGAGCTCTCCTGCCTTCTAGAAGTCACAGTGGGTGGAGGGGCTCCCCCAGGCAAGGGGACAGATGGGCACAGAACTCGCCAATAGTGTGGCACTGGGTCAACCAGAGGCTTCTGCAGCCCCGTGCCTGGAAGCAGATCAGGCCCTTAGAACGCTGCTTGTGTGTGGTCAATGAAGCCAGTGTCCCAGACAAGCCAGGACGTGCCTGGGGCTCTCTCCCTCTCCAGCCACCAAATCTGTCGTGCTGCCCAGGGAAGTCTCGGCACTGGGGGAGAGTGCGCTGCAACACTGCGCTCACCTTCTAAGGCATGTTCAAAGCTGTCCTGGTTCACTGGAAGAGAAGGGCAGAGGGGTTAGTGTGAGGCCGGCCAGAGACAGGGCGGAAGGAAGAGTTCAGGCTCTGCGCCTCCCAGGAGAGGCTACCTTTGCAAACGGGGAGTGGTCCGCTCCAGCGGGACGGCTGCCCCAAGATGCACTTGATGGTGACTTCTCCAATGAGCTCAAAGCCTTCGTAGCACATAAAGGTCAGCGACTCGCCGGGCAGGTAGAGACGCTTGTACAGGATCTGGTACCCGTTCTCTGGCAAGCCTGGGTTGTCACAAGCCAGGGACTCCTCGGCTGGAAGGAAACACACCCGGTGAACTTCTGGAGGGTCACCCTCTGGCTCTGGTCTGGGCATGGCCAGCAGGGGTTGCAGCAGGAGCGGCCTTTGGCCAAGCTCAAGAGGGAGGCTTCGGCAGGCTGTGTGGGGAGCCCAGATGCTGTGGGCGCACAGCAGCACCCATTCAGGGCTCAGCACCTTCCCAGGGCCAGTTGGTGCTTTCTCACAGCAGAGGCTGCAAATTGAGCTGTTTGGGCGGCACAGCCTCGAGCACTGTGCACCTTTGGAGGGTGGGAGTGATGCAAATATGTGGATAAGGGGACACTTGACTTCCCTGCCTGCCCTTTTGGAAAGCCCCTCAAAGTACCTGCTGCTTGCCAGGCTGACAGCCTGAATATGTTGGTGCCTGCAGCTGGCTCAGTCTCCCACTTTCTGTGGTTCCAGACAGGGCTACTCCCCAGCCAGCCATCCCTGGAGTTACTCCAGGACTGAACCTGGAGGGGGACTTCTGCCATTGAGCGCAGCCCTTCTGCTGGTGTTTAGGGAGGTGGCACAGGAGGCGCCCAACTTACACACACAGTGGGGCAGCCTGGAGGTCCAGATGGGCGTCCCCGTTTCCCGGCTGTAGCAGGTGAGGAGGGAGCTTCCTTCAAGCACAAAGCCTGGGTTGCAGGTGTACTGGATGGTGGTCCCAACCAGCAGCACCGGGTCAGAGATCAGGCGGGTGGAGTGTTCCACCTCCCCGGGATCCGTGCAGTACATGACTAGGGCAAAAAAGGAGGAGTGTCATTGTGGCATTTCAGACATGGAGAAGAGGGGTTCTGTGTGCCTTCCATTATGAAATGTGTGCCCAAACTGGTAGGATCTTTGAGGAATACAGTTTTACAGCAGACAAGCTTCTAGTCCTCATGGAGGCTTTGAGATCTGCTGGTTGTGGAAGAAGGGAGGAGGGAACAAAGCTGGGTGAGAGAGGTCACCCACTTTGATTTTGGGCATCAAAGGTGAACCCCTTTCATCCGGCAACCCTGCATCTTATAGCTTGGGGATCAAGGGGTGGGGAAGAATTGCCTGCTTAAGTCCCGAGTCTCAGGCTCCTGTAAAAGCCGAAGACCAGGACCCACGAAAATGGAGCAAGCCCAAGCGTGCGTGACGGAGCAGAGGAGGACGACAAAGGGCAAGAGCAGCAGGTGCAGGAGAACGACACGAGACCCGTACTTTTCTCGCAGAAAGGGAGGTCGCTGCTCCAGCTGAGGTCCCACTGACAAGTGAGGGTGTCACTCCCAACAATGTCGTACCCCGGATCACACTGGTAGGTTATCTTGGCCTCTCGGACGAGCTCCGTGTGAGACGTGGTTTTCCAGCCATTCTGGATTTCCGGCAGGTCCGAACACGAGTCGTTCCGAGACACTTCTGCAGCCACAAGGGAAACAAACCCCTCTGAGAAACTGTTGTCAACAGGCAAAACTGGCCGTGCCCTTGAGCTCCAGTGAACGGTCTAGCAGGGAGCGACAGCAGCAGACAGCACTAAGGGGGGGGTGAAGCTCAAAAGATTGTGGACTCGAATCTGAGCTTCTCCAACAAGCAACAGTTAACCTGCTTCAATGGGCTTGAAGTTGCAGCTGTGACGACGACGGCAACAGCACTGTCTTGGAACAAGTGATCCCAGGACAGCATGTACCCATTTAAAACTATTGACAGTGCTGCTGTGATGTCACAGGAAAGCCATGCTGGGGGGAGGGCAAAGCCACAGAAGACAGGGCCATGGGGCAGAAGGGGCTATAGGCAGTCAGCTGACTAGGGAGGCTCCCCTTGGCCTACAGGAGTCAACTGTTAAAAGAACAAGCCGACTGACCACCGATGCCATCTTGGCCATGTGACATGCACCTCATTTGCCCTCCTCCAAGCCAGGAGATGACAGCCCCCCCTCCCCCGGGACATCCCACATCACCCACCAACATAGTTCATGACGAAGCCCTGTCCTTTCCCGAAGATGAGCCCGGCTGGGTCCGAGTGGAACTGGATGGTCACGTCAGGCGAGGAGGAGTAGAGCTTCTGGGGCCCGACGCTGCCCAGGTACTGACCCACAATGTGGGCGCTGAGGTCGTCTCCGTCATAGATAGTGAGGATGTCACTGTTGCTCAAGTTCAGACTGCAAAGAGAAAACACAGACGGGGGGACCATCATCAGAAGGTGGGACGACCAAGGTCAGGATGCATCTAAACAGTGTCACCTGCTTGGGTCTGCACCTCAAGGGGCCCTTAAAGGCCCAGGAGCAGCTGGGACAGAAGCAAACGCCTCCCTTTCCCTTTCAAATGCCTCCGGCTCCCAAATTCAAAACCGCCCAGCTCCTGGCTGCCAGCAGAGGGCGCTGCTCTTACAAGACTTCAGCCTTCCTCCCTTTCAACCCAGATTCTATGGAGATAAAAGGATGGCCAGAGAGGGTCGTCATAGGGTACAGCCAGGAATTCTCGCTGTCTAACCTGGATGTGCTGCCAGGGATTGAAGCTGGACCTCAGGCCTGTTGGCAGGAATCCCTGATATGAGGATTGGGGGGGGGGAGGGAATCTGTGGACTGTCCGACCTGTTGGATGCACAGGAGTCCAGATTGGAAAGAAGATGACAACCATGTTGGCTGGACAGATCTTTTCCTTGGATCCTGCTTGTTGTATGGGTGGGTTAGGAACAAATTCCCACACCTGCCCCATATTAATCACTTTGGACACAAGCCCCACTGAGATGAAGGGGTGCTGTGTAAAACAGAGGCTCCTATTCATTTCAAAAGGGCTTGTGCAGGAGACCTCCCAGGGATTTTGTGCTGTAGTGCGCTTGTCGCCTTCCCTGTCAAGTCCAGTCCACTTCCTTTAGCATTAAAGTCCATTCACTCCCCACCCGCCAAGGCTGCCCACGCCATCAGGGCCACCTGCCTCCTCTCTGCGAAAAAGAGACCGCAGCTTGGCGCCAGACACAGAGGGCGGCGTTGTGGATTTAGCGCAACACTGAGAGGCAACAGGAGGAAAGAAATGGACGGCTGATATTTACTGAGCCCTTTCAAGCTGCAGAGTGGTAAATAATGTGGTGGAATCGGCTTGTCCCTGAGCAGCAAAGCTGCTTTGGGGGGAGGAAGCCCCCCCCGAATCCCTCTCTGCGAAGAGCAGCAGCAAAGTGGGCAGATGTGCCCCGAGTCAGATGTGTCAAATGCTGGGCTCAACCTCTGCCAATTGGGGTCCAAGAGGGATCCCTTCCACTGGAAATCCACATGGTCTTCTCTATTCCAAGCTATGTGCCATCTCTGCTGGTAATTACAAACTGGCACTCTGTACGTGCACAGAGACACCTCCTTTCTTTTCAGTTCCAAGCTGTCCTAAGCTCTCCTGACATCATTTGCCTCATTGCTGTCCTGTCCAGGAGGAACCAGTTCTTAGCTGGCAAAAGGCAGCTCCTCAGAAGCAGTGCCACTGGCGTCGCTAGGGGGGTGCGGGGGGTGCGGACTGCACTGGGTGACACGCTGGGGGGAGGACGTGCCCTAGGGAAGGATATACTAACATCGCGGCTTTAGGAGCTACCCTGTCATGCCATACACCGTTGGATGCAGAATGTCCAGCAGAACATAATGCAAGAAACAGAATTAAAATAGCTCCTTTCCTTCAAACGTTATGGCCAAAAAACCAGAAAGAAAAAATGAATGGATCCCTATAGAAAGTGAAAGTGAGCCGTATCTCGCATTTACTTTCGAATAGGCGTACTTGCCATAGTCCATTGGAAACGGCAGGCTGAGAGGAATCCAATGGCACCGGTATGGTCCCAATCCAATGAATGCATTCCCCAAAAACACAAAAGGGGGAAGGAGGTCCCTGCCTCCCTCCCAGCTGCGTCTATTGAGCTGAAAATGAAGCCATGTGGCCACGTTTACTCATGAGTAGGCGAACCTGCCTTAGTCGTCGGAAAGGGCAGGCAGAGAGGACTCCAAGGACATCAGAATGGTCCTGATCCAATGAATGCAGCCCCCAAAACACCTGAGAAGGAAGTCCCTACCTCCCTCCTGCAGTCTATTGAGCTCTATGGAAAGCAAACTCAGCCATGTGGTTGTGTTTACTCGCAAGTAGGCAGATGTGCCTTGCCTTTTGGTCAGGCCAGGCAAAGGGGAATGTGAGGACACCCGAAGGGTCCCGATCCAATGGAACTGGAGCACAACAAATGCTCCAGAAGGCAGCCTTCCCCCCCCCACCCCCCACAAAGAAGGACAAAGAAAAGAGGCTTCAGCTGGTAAGGAGAAAGTTTTCTATTTTGCACTTGCAAAGACAGGTGGATCCTTATTTTGACGTGCTTGAAACAGAAGAACTTGAAACTGGGCACTGGGGAGGGCTGGAAATCTCACTGATTCTTTTTGGGGGTTGTTATTGCAGGCAGACTACAGAGTAAGCCCCATTGACCACTATGGGACTTACTTCTGAGTAGAAATGCATAGGATTGGGCTCACAGGCTGCAATCCTACCCACACTTTCCCACACTTTTTACTTCAGAGTAGATTCACTTGGTGGAACAGGACTCACTCCCCCTTATTCAATTATTTCTTTTATTTTAAGTTAATTATTTATAATTATTTATTTTAATTTGCTTGATGATGTCACGTCTGGCCTTGACATCACTTCCAATGGGTCCTGGACACAGATGGTCATTCTAAAAAGTGGGTCCCAGTGCTAAAAGTTTGAGAACTGCTGCAGTAAGGTGTTAGTAAGTTGACATGGTGTGTGTGTGTGAGAGAAACTCTACAAGTTTTCAAAATCACTAAAATCAGAGTCTGGAGGAATAATCCCATCATGTTATATATCAATCAATGCGTAATTTCATGCAGGATGCAGTGAAACAACCCACATTGAAATATATCTGTTATAACAAAAGGTGCAGCCAAATTTACTGCACCCTTTAATGGTGTGGCGGGGCAGTGGTACATCATCACGCCCACCACCTGGGGCATTGCCCCGCCCATTACATGGGGTGACACGCAGGCCTCCCGCACCGGGTGACACTAATCCTAGTGACGCCACTGAGCAGTGCAGACATTTTCAGTCCTCTGCACCAACACACACACACACAAACCCCTCTTTGCTCTACTAGGGGTAGAGAGCAAAGAGGGGTTTTTTGATGACCGCAGTCGTCAGAGCTCTGCAGGACCCTTACTGCAACTTGTCACTGCTGGTCTGGTCAACTCAAGTGAGGACTGGAATCCCAAACCACAGCAATAGCAGATGACCTAATACTACAACCACATCACTTCTTCGCCTTCTAAGTGCTTGGACAAAGCAGCCCCACTTCAGACAGGCCAAGCAAAAGAATGGCCTGCCAGCCGTTCTCCTGTGCGGCGAAGCTTTCCAAAAAGCCTCTGCCTTGAAAAAGAACAATCAATGTAAAAACCCAGAGTGCGTGTCAATCAATCCAGAAATGCCACACAGTTGTGGAGATTGACACACGTGAAGGTCCAGAACTTGGTCTCCGGCAAGGCCGGCTAATTTGCTGGGATAGCGGTGAGAAGGGTCGGGTGAGTGACAGAAAGAACCGCTGCTTGTTCCCCTGTAGTTGCCCCGTAATTAGCTGAGATGGTCTCCTCTAACCCAGGACTCTGTCCTTCTCGCCTGCAGACTGCACCTGGATTTCCTTTGTTAGTGTGTACGCTTGTTTGTGATACACACAGAGGTCCTTTGCAGGGGCAGGCAAAGATATGGTGGCTGTTTTGGCTGCAGAATGACCCCGCTGGCAACTGAGAACCTGTCAGTCTCTTAAATGATTGTTTTTTGCATTTCTATATACTGCCCTCCCTCTGAGGGGCCTCCTCACTGAGGACCTGTGTGTCCAGGTGCCTCTCCTACATGCTGGGGGGGGGGGGCAGCCAGTCCAACGGGTCTGAAAATACTCACAGCTGAATGTCCAGGAAAATGCGCTTCTCCTCTCCCACGTGGACCCTCCAGACGCAGTCCTCCCCCTCGGCATAGGGCTCCGGCCAGTTGGGGGAGAGGATGACCCCTGCGGCAGTGGAGAGTTCACCCCCGCACATGGCTACAACAGGAAGAGAGGCCTGTGTAAGGTTTGCAAGAGGCAAGCAGGAGTGTTCTACTGGGGTCAGCTCTGAGTAACATCCTCTGCATCAACCTGGTCCGTATGGAGCTCTGGAACTTGCTCTAGTTCCTGGAAGGAGCTGGGGCAAGGACTACAGAGGCCAGCTGTGGGGAGCTCACCACCTCCTAGGGTGGTGCAGATCCAAGTAGCCCCATTGGGACTCTCCCTGGGGAAGTGGGAAAAGTGTCTTCTTGCCCCTGGCGGAGCCTCTGTCTGCCTGAAACACGCGCTGGACGCAGCACGCGCCCTCTGGCCTGTCTGTTCCAGCGCAAGTTGGGACGGGACTGTGCACATTCTGATGGATTTCATTCTATCATCGAAATATGAAGTCTCTATGGTGCCCCACAGAAGGTATCTCCCATGGGGCCCAGCATCTCCTAAGGCAGACCCTGAGGAGGCCACCTCTTGGCCAGTGCTTGTTCTATTAGCAATATATCCTGGGGCACAGTTTTACAACTGTCTTTTGCAAACGGTTTTTGGAAAGGGTGGACATAGGATGCCATCTAAAATGTATGTGTCAGAAAAGGCCAGCAGCTTATCTGAAGAAGGGCGCATGTCTGAAGACGGGTCCCACGTGGGTGGCGCAGGAAGCTGCCTGCCGGCAAGACGTTTGCCCTACCTGGAACCTGCTTGGAACAGGGGGCCTGCTGGATGTGAAGTCTTCGGTCTTGCTCAGCTCAGGCCTTTCCAGCAACAAGCCTTTGCCTCCCTCCCATTTCTCACCTCTGCACAGAGGCTCCGTGTCATTCCAGTAGGGGTCCCGGATGTTGATGCACTCGATGATGGCCGGCCCCTGCTCCAAGGAGTGACCAGGGTCACAGGAGAACTCCACGATCGTCCCCAGGTTGTAGGTGGGGTCAGAGGTGGTGAAGTTCCCATTCTGAATGTAGGGCTCGTAGCAGTGCCCCTTCTCAAAGCCTGGGAGGAGGGAAGGAGACAGCAGGTCAGAGACTGTGGGGCAGGAAGGGGCACATCTGCACCAAATCGTGCCCTCCCCCAGTTCAGAAGCACCTCTGAATCTGAGCCTCCACACTTGCATGTCCAGGAGTTCACCTGGATTAAGGTTTTTCTTCTGTGTTACCTGAACCTATAGAGCAATTAAGGAATTAGTTGACTGCTCAAGGCTTCTAACCAAAACCAACAGCTGACTGTCGCCAATGTCGGAATGATTTTCGGGAGTAACAACATTGTGGGTTACAAGCCATGATGTGTATGCGCAACCTCCTGATTTTAGAACTGGGCCATGTCAGATGCAGGGAGGGCACCAGGATGCAGGTCTCTTGCTATCTGGTGTGCTCCCTGGAGCATTTGGTGGGCTGCTGTGAGATACAAGAAGCTGGACTAGATGGGCCAATGGCCTGATCCAGTGGGGCTGTTCTTATGTTCTTAAACTACAATTCCCAGGAGACCTTGCAGGTCTTCTTGTTGTCTGGTGTGCTCCCTGGGGCATTTGGTGGGCCGCTGTGAGATACAGGAAGCTGGACTAGATGGGCCTATGGCCTGATCCAGTGGGGCTGTTCTTATGTTCTTAACTACAATTCCCAGGAGGCCTTGCAGGTCTCTTGTTGTCTGGTGTGCTCCCTGGGGCATTTGGTGGGCCGCTGTGAGATATAGGAAGCTGGACGAGATGGGCCTATGGCCTGATCCAGTGGGGCTGTTCTTATGTAGGTTCACAGGGCTGCTAGACAAGGACTCCAGGGGGTCTCAGCGGTCTTGCTAAGGCCCAGGCAGAGGGAACAGCAGCCTGGAGGCCACACTGAGGAAGAGCGTCTGACGCCTGGACATTCTCCTGAGGCTGAGGATTCAGGCTTATCCAGGGAGGAATAAAAATCCATAGTCCCACTGCCTTGGCAGCCGCCCGGCCCCTCACTTCCCCACACAGGGGCCAGGTGCGAACCCCTAGTTGGCCTGATCAGCTTGTTCAGGGGCCAGGTTAAGCAAAGAGTCATCCAAGCCTTTGAAACCTTGCCTGGGAGCTCTCCAAGGTCCTGCATATCATTGCACAGCTCAGACTCGGGGGAGCTGGGGTCTTTTACCTGCTACGCAGTGCTGAACGACTGTAGCTGAGCCTGGTTCATGCCCTGCTTGAAAACATGTGGTAAACCAGGGCTGAGACAGAAAGAGGAGGGTTTGGCCCAGGGGTCCTGATTCAACCGAAAGGGAGGACAACTCTCATCCTTCTTCTGGATTCTGCCTTGCTTTGCTCTGAATGCTCTCTGAAGGGTGGGGGTTAGCCAAGGGTCCGACTGTCGGTGATACCCCAGCTGGAATGTCAGTGTCCCTTGCCACAGTGTGGCTGGTGTTGGGCAGAAAAACTTCCCCTTTAACGCCTCCCCTCAGAGAGGCTGTTTCATCTTCCTTCCTGGGACAGGCTCTGGTCTCATCCCACTCGGTCCTAATTAAAACCGAGCACTGGCGAGGCCCTCAGTGTGCAGACAAAATCCATCACTCAGAGCTATTGCCTCTTGTCACTTTATCAGGGGAGCTCAGTGATAATGACGCCAGAAATAGAAAGCCTGGTTTGGAACTGTAATTGAGCAACAAAGCTGGGCCTTCAGCCAACTGAGGAAGCCATTTCTCCGTCACCTGCTTGTGCAAAGATGAAGAGTGAGCGAATTAGAGCCCTGGGCAGGCACTGCACTGCACGGACAAGGGGTTGTGAGTCTCCAGGACCCAGCCTTGGGACACACGAGGCTCCCACCCCTGCAGACCCACCACACCCTGGGCAGAGAACTGGCACTGGCTGCACTTGAAGTTGCTCTGCACAAGCAGCCAACATGACTAAGGCCAGGACCTGCACATTTCTGCTTGCTGAAGCATGGAGCTCAGTGCTGGAGGCTGCAGCTCAGTCCCTGGAATCCCAGGAGTGAGCGCAGGTATGTTGGGGGGCCACCTTCTGCAGTGGTGGAGCGAACACACACACCCCACACACAACCAGTTCCACTGGAAATGGAGAGTGGGGCTTTTCACTGGGCCATGTTCCATCCTGTAATCAAACCGGGGCACAAACGGCATTTGTTCTGCGATGCTTTAATATTAATTGCTGCTTGGGTGGGAAAGAGGGTTGTGAGAGAGCAGAAGTCCTTTGGACTGGACGTCAGCTCCAGCTGTGCCATGACTTGTGACTGCAGACCTGCGTCTGGCTTTGGTCACCTGCAGGGACTGAGCTGGTGAGAGACCATCTTGAAGACTTGGTTGGCCCCCCAGTTGGGGAAGTGCTTGAGAAGGATGGACCTGGCTGAGAAACTGGGTGCAGACCTCACAGTGGCCAGCAGTTTCCAAGCAAGGTCTGAATGCCGTCGCTCTGGCAGCGCTGGAAGGAGGCCTCCTCAGGATTTCAAGAGTTGATCCTAGCCCTGACCACCTTCCAGGTGCCAGACAGACTCCTGAGCTGCACAAGAGGAGCATGGGTTCTGCACTGGTGGTTGACAAGTGGTGGCGCTGGAACTGCCCGGAACAAGCAGCGATTCCCACGCTGCAGCGAGAACCTGGCACTCCTGCCAGAGTCATAACAATCAGTGCCTGGATTAATTGGCTTGATCCGCAGAGCTCAGCAGAACCCAAATGGCTCCCTGCAGAACTTGTGTCTCCACCACTTGCTGCCAGCTGCAGCAGACCAGGGCTGCGTGGGGTGGAGGAGTTACCTTCGAACCGAATGTTGAACGCTGCCTCCGTGCCCAGGTCCTCCGACATGAAGTCGACACGCAGTGTGGAGCCTTCGCTGATCACCCCCTCGAAAGGCACGGCCTCACTCTGGCGGGAGTGGTAGAGGACGGCGGAGCGGTTTGTCTCCCCACTGTAGACGACCATCCTGTGGGAAGGCAGCAGGCGTAGTCAGGGGAAGGAGCAGCCTTGCTTTGCGGCCTGCAGCGGCCAGGGAACGGCACACACAAGCATAGGAGACCCGCAGCACATCAGGCCTGGTGCTGGCTGCACTGACTGGCTGGTTGCAGCTCTCCTGGGCTTCAGGGCCGAACCCAGGAGCCTCTGCAGCTCTCTTGTGGGGCTCTGTCTCCATGCCCCTTGTCTGAGAACTTCTCAGGAGTTGCACCATGAGAAGGTTGGTCATGTCAGAGATGCTTCCCTGAGAGACAGCCAGCTGGCCAGTCTCTTCCCTCTGCGCTCACTCTCTCCCCCTTTCCTGGACCTCAAAGATATGGGGCCTCTCACTGTGAAAAGAAGCCTCTTTCTCTGGCCTGGCCCCACCTGCCCAACTCTTGCAGGAAACGACTGTATTAAAATCCATTTAGCTACTCTAGGAATCCCTTCTCTACCTCATTAACCCTACATTCTCCAAGAGAGAATTTTGGTTCACCCCCCCAAAGGTGGGAGTTTTGTGTTGTTGTTTTTAATTGTGGAAACTCTGCATAAGTCTAAGGAATGACGTCCACCTGGGTGCCTCCCTGTTGCCTGAGGTGGCCGACCTCTCTGGGGAGCCAAGCGACCCTTCAGGCTCTCCTTGTGAATGGGACATTCCAAGAGGTTGGGGCCACCTGCAGCTGCTCAGTGCTGCTTCCCCTCCCATGTCAACCCTTTCCTAAAACAAGGGGTCCATTTTAACTCCTGCCCCTGAGGACGTCTGTCTCCCTCCCTCCCTCTGCCCGGAACCCTTCATAGACTTCCTTGCCTCTGCTCTGTGGCTGGTGTGTGAAGCCATTATTTGGGAGGGATTATCCAGGCAGCAAGTCTCTCTCCAGCTGTGTCGTGTTTACTGCGCCATAAACAGGTGTTTTACTCCTGGATTTCACTGTAGCTCATAAAGTTGGTTTATTGTCTGTTACTCGGCTGGGGTTTTTAATGCTCTTTTAAACACAAGCATCGCTCCCTCCCTTGCGGAGATGCCTTTTGTGGAAAGATGCTTGTTGCACCGGCCGTGAATGGAGGCTTTGGGGGCTTATTCTCAGGAGAAGTCTCTAATTCCTGAGCACATGAATTGGGCAAAACGGCATAATGGGCTGTTGAGCAAGACCGGCACTCGTTAAAATAATGAACTGCGGCTCACGTGCGATACATTTTCACAGAGTGCTAAACTCCGAAGGGCCTCTGGGGTCATCCAGCTCATCTCCCAGTCAGGAGCTGAGCACCTTTTGTGGATGGGGAAGGAGAGGAACTGTTGCTTTCCCTAATCGGCCCGATGAGGGTACGTAACAGTAACAGCAGAGCAAGCGCAAGCCTCCAGTTTCGGTCAGCCAGCAGGGCTGAGAAGGATAAAGGCTTCAAGAGCCCAAGGGTGGGGGGGGAGAGCTCCACTCAGTAGGAAATCACAAGCCTTGCATGGAGGAGGCCATGGTGTGACCTGAGCAGAGGTGGGTTCCTTCTCTGCTGGGACCCTGGAGAGCCACCGCAGGTGGGAGCATACTTGACCTACTGTCTGTGCCAGGGACACTACCTTATGTGCATGGCACAAGGCAAGGAGATTTTAGCAGGAAATAAAAGACTCTCCTGCAGATATATTGCAGTATGAACAACTATTTTTGTTGTCACATATATTGTCACATCTCACTAATCACTGGTAGCAAATTTGGTAGTTTACAGTAACAACAGTTGTTGTTCATGGTATAAAATATTGGAACCGAGCAAATTTGGGAAGGAAAGAAGACAGGGTGGCATTTTGTAAAAAGAGGAGGGGGGAACCTGGCGGGTCCTGGCCCAAAAGGGCACTTCTCAAGAAGCTATTGGGTTCGGGTCCTACAGGCAAATGCCAATAATGCCAAGGATTCTGCCAGGCTCAGCAGACTTTGCACCTTTAGTGGCCTGTCCAGGATAGGCTGGAGCTTGGAATTTCATTTCCTTTTGGACACCACCAGCCCAGGAATGCCCGGGCATTTCTAAGCAGGCAGGACGGGACCTGGCGCCTGCTTTTTCTGTCCACAAACCTCACCTTTGCCTGTCTCCCAGCTGCAGCCTCTCAAAGTGCAGGTGGAGTCTCTGGCCTTCCGGAGCACTGATCGTCCACACGCAGACCACGCTCTCGGTGTGATTCGGCAGGTGCGTGGGAGCCAAGATGCGACCGATGGTTGCGTTGTGGACTATCCCACCGCAGGGGGCTACAAATGGAGAGCAGCAGTGGAGGGCGATCAGAGCATGACTTGTCTGTGTCCAGTGTCCAAATCCCGCAGCCCGCAGCTCTGCCTACCTGAGCAGACGGGCTCGGGGCTGCTCCAGCGAGGCTTGGAGGCATTGACGCAGGTGAGGGACTCGGGGCCCTCCAGCTCATAACCCAGGTGGCAGCGGAAATGGGCCATGCCGCCGGAATGCAGGCCAGCGACAGTGACCTCCCCAAAGTCTGGTCTCCGTGGGAAGCTGCAGCTCAGCGTAAAAACTGCAAGAGGGACAGGCTGATGGGGGAACAGATGCAAACACAGGAGGCTGCGAGACCCAGAATCCCAGCTCAGCAAGGTGCTTTGCACTCTCCCCTGGCTGAGTTTCCCAAATCTCTCCTCCCTGAAATGCGCTTTTGCCCTGACTGGGCAGGGTGTGCAAAACATTCTCCAGTCTTGGTCCCTGGGCTGTCTCAACGAGATCACTAGTCTGCACTCTGCACACACCCAGGAAACACTTTGGTTTCCTTCTTTGCTGGCAGCTTGGGTGTTCCATGGCAAGCCTCTTTGCAGTGGCACACATGCCCAGCGAAGCAGCAGCATCAAGTCCAACATGTTTATGGCTAGGCGTGGATGTTGCGCTTGTGGGACACAGTGCTTGGCCAGGCCTTTGCTTGTGCCCACGTAATGAATGATCTGTCCACATGTGCAATTTGCACATGAATGGACTGTGTACAGCAGGGCAATGATTGGTCACCTGCATTTTTGCAGGGCCAAGTCCCTGAATCTGCACATCCTTCTGTTTTTCCTGCAGCAATGTGAATTTCAGAGTGCTGCACAGAAGGAAAATGTCCACCTTGCAGGGAAAAACCCCTTGTTTCTCCTCTGAGGATGGGTTCCAGCTGGCCCCAGCTCCCACCCTTGCTGGTTCTAAAAGCAAGAGCTGCCACTGCCTTTAATCTTTATCTGCAGAGCTCACCTGCGCCACTGAGCTGGGAAGGGAAACAGGAGGCAAACTGCATCCCTACCTTGATAGTGGAGCTGGAAAGTTCCGATCTCGTCGTCCTGGAAGGTGCGGAAGTAAACCGAGATGGTGTTGGTGGGGCTCCGGATCACCTGGCCCTCCACCAGGAGCGTCTGGTTGGCCAGGACCACCAAGTCAGTGCTGTCCACTCCCCGGATGGACAGCACTTCTCCCTCAGAAAGGTTGACGCTCTTCACCTGCAGTCCAGAAGAGAAACCCCAGACAGTGCTGCGGGGTGAGGGACGAGGCACCCTGCAAAGACTTGCCCTGGAAAGCACCCTCCATATACTGGGGGACTGTCAGCTCAGGAGTCCTCGAGGACTTCTTTCCTGCCTAACATTAGGAACTCTGGAGCATTCGGCATTTGCTCTAGAAGGGCACCCTCAAGTCGCTCTGCTTGAGCCCTGCGGAAGCGTGGCCTGGAGCGCATGCCGTGTGCGTCTGTGGGTGGGGGACAGGATGTGACATGGGCAGAGCTCAGAGATGGAGCTGACTTGTCAGCTGCCGCAGTTCGGGGCTGGCAAACGCTCAGCAGCCTCAGAGAAAAAGGCAAGTTGCAGGAGGAGCAGGCTGGACACCGACAGCTTCTCCCAGCCAGTCTGAGTGGTGCTGTCACTGCTGAGGTGTTAGTGAGACTCCCTGCAGATGCATGCAAGGGGGGGGGCAACCTCAGAGGCAGCTTGTGGAAGGAGCAGGGAGCAAAGGAGGGAGGGGCTGGGAGAGGCAGGGCCTCAGGGTGAAGCCCAAGGAGCTGCCAGCAGACCCCACCCAGCGTGAGCAGGGAACTGAACCAGCAGAAAGTTCATATCCATGACCAGATCCAATGGAGGTCAGGCTGCCCTGACCTTGATCCATTGAAAAGAAGGCGGCATTTGGGCAGGTGCAGCTTTTTAAACCCTTCCATGCTGCGCTCCACCTACCAGAATTCCCTCTTCTATGCACTGGTTAAAGGTACAGGCGCTCTGTTCTCCATTGGGTCACCCTGTCTGTCCATGAAGGTGTTTGTGCAGGCTGCCTGTTTTCCCAGCAGAGGGCAGTGTTGCCCACCAGGTGGGTCTGTCGGTGCGCAACAGGCTCTGGGGTTCCTGCTGGAGGAGAGCATTTCCCAGCACGGCCCTTCCTTTCCTCCTCAGACCTCTCTCTGCAAAAAGAAGCCCTCCTCACGTTGTCAAAAAGGGGGTACAGAACTGGCGGCCTTGCTCATGTTGAAGCAACAGCAACGGCCAAGGCCGGTCCAGGGCCCCCTGGCACATGGGGTGGTGTTCCACATGGCGCACCCCCACCTCTGTATACACTTCTGCTCCTCCAACCCCTGCTTTGGAATAGGAAGAGCCCCAGGGTGTGCTCGCTAATGCAGGCTTTTTGAGTTCTGCAAAAGGCTTGAATGTTTTGGCTTCTTCCAGGGCCAGGCTGGAGGGAGGGGGTGCTGGGGGAGCGGATGCCCACTGGCTCCAGCCCGCCTGCCTCATAAAAACAAATTGATCTCACCAGCCGGGGCTGGAATCAGCTTAGCCGGCTCCTTTTCTTTCTTGATCCGTTAAGCTGGAGGGAGCGATAAGGGTGACCCTCTCCAATCGCAGGGAAATTCTTCCCGCTAAGCCCAGCAGAGGCTGTTCTGACTACACGGCCCTTCTGCCCTCACAGGGAGCCCCTCCTTGGACCGGCCCTGTCCAGGCCCCTTGCCCATGTTGCAATGACTCCAGGGGGCTCAGGACGGGGTGAGGGAGCGGGAGGCTAATTTGATGGTCCATTAAAATCAGAGCTTGTGTGGACTGCTCAGGGCAGGTGCTGGCTGGAGCCAAACGTCTGAGAGAAGCACCTGCGGACGGCCTGCCTCCACTCCGAAATCTTGACCGTCAGGCCAACATGAGCCTTGCTTTGAAAAATGAGCTCCGAATGGCCAGGAGGTCCCCTGCTCTGGTGTGCAGGGGCCAGCAAAGGTGAAGAAACACTCTGCACGAGATCAGGGGGCTCTCCTTTCACTGCTTTTGCTTTGCACGCTCAGAGCATTGAAGGGAAACAGCACCAAGAGCAACACCCTGGAGAAATCTAGTTCCAGCGAGCCAAAGTTGGTGTCCTGTGTGTGGCATGATCCTGGCGAGGGGACCCGCCTCCCTGCTGTTGGCCTGAGCGGGGCTGGACAGGGAGAGGCTTCCTTCAGTCCTCCTACCTGCAGCTCCACCCCGTAGCCGGTGTAGACGGTCACGTTGTAGGTGCACTCCAGGAAGTGGTTCCGTGGCAGTGGCGGGTAATCTGTGGAGTCAATATACCCCTCTGGCTCGTAGAAGTTCACGCTGCAGAGATCTGGAAGGACACCCCACGTTAGCCAACTGTGTTCTGAATGCCAGTCGTGATCGTGATGGAGCAGAACAGGCTTCCCCTTGAAGGGAATGCACTTCCGGGGCAAAGGCAGTGCTGGCTCTCCCCTTGGAAGAAGCAGCCACGACTGCTTCTCCCAAGGGGTGGCAGCTCTCCCGGGGCCTTCTCGGGAGAAGGAAGGTCTTTCCTAGCCTGGTGGCCCTTTTCCCTGGAGATGCTGCCACGGGTGTCAGTGACGGAGCAATGAGCACTTGGGACCTTCTGCCTGCAAAGCAGGGGCAGCTCCTACCTCCTGAGCTGCAGCCCCTCCCCAAATCAATTGTCCAAAATGGCCATCACGAACTAGCAGCAGGACCCCTTGTAGGTGATGGGCCAGGTTCATTTCTGACCCTGGGACCAGAGGCGTAGCCCAAGGCCCCGGAACCTAGGGTGGCGACATAGTGACGTCACATCATGACACAAGTGATGTCATTTCTGGCTTATCCCAGAAGAGAAGATGATGGTGATGGGGTGGAGTGCATTTGCAATCTCACCACCGTCCCATTCCTTTCTCTCTGGAGTATCAGCCTGGCACCTTGAACAGCTCCATGTCCCTCCCCACATGTGCCCGCATGCCTCCTGTGGTGTGGGGGGAGCACAGTTGGAGCTCTGCAGAGTCTGACCCTGGAACTGGAGAACCAGCACACAAAGTCGGGAGGAACGAGCAGCTGTGGGCTGGAGCTTGGTGCTGCAGGGAGCTCCACAGCGCCTGGCCTCAGCAGAACCATGAACCTTGATCCGAGTCACTTCAGATCACACCCGCCATGGCAGCCCTGCTGTCACACCTGGGAGCCTGGCAGCCCCACTGCCCGTCCTCCAGGCTCTGCTGGTTTCTCTGGCGCAAACAAACCCCAAAGCTGCCTTACTTGGCGTCTGCTCTGCGGTGATCACAGTGGTTGTGACGATGGTGGAGGTGGCTCTTTCCTGGCTTTCCTCCAAGGAAGGTCTCCGTTTCGTCTCGTCCTCCGTCTCTGTGACTGCCTGACTGACCAGAGTCCTGCCTTCCTCCTCTGGAAGGGCTGCGCTAAAAAACTCGGTGGCTTCTGGGTCTGGAGAAAGGGCCTGGGGGGTGACGGGCTGTGCCAGAAAAGGAGAGATCTGCAGTGGGGAGTGGCTGGTGACCACCCGGCCGCCTTTGCCGCCACCCCACGAGGTCAGTTCAGGCTTCTGTTCATGGGCCGCGGTAACCATGTCCCCCTCCAGGGCCCGGAGACTCTCTGCTGAGAAGAAGGATCTGGTGCTGGGAGGGCTGGGTTGGGCCGTGGCTGCGGCTGTGGCCACCTTCTGCTTCTGGTGCCTCCTGGCTGCACTGCCTTGTCTGAGAGGAGACCCTGACTTCTTCTTGGAAGGGGGCATTTGTCTGGTGCTGGAGGAGGGGGAAGAGGTCGGCACTGGAAGGCTCTCCTTCTGCCACGAAGTGCTCTTGTCTGGCAAATAACTGAAGACATCCCTTGTTGACGGAACAGGACTCGCCTCTGTGGGGTACTTGGATTCTGTGCTCCCTCGGAGGAGCAGCGTGCTGTTCGCGAGTCCGTCAGGATGGGGCGCACGCGGTCCGGAAGAGTCCACTCGCTCAGTGGAACGGGAGCCTGCAACGGAAGAGCAGGAGGAAGGGGCTTGAGGACAGGACACAGGGCTCGTTCCCACTGCAAATCAGGGTGCAGGGCCAGGTGGAGAGGGATGAACCCCCAAACCCTCCCCCTGCTCCTGGCCAGCGCCTCCCCTGTCAGGGCAGCCTGACTCGGCCTCTCCGACCCCCCACATTCCCAAAAGACAACAGGCACCTCCTGCAAGGCTGAGCAAAAGCCAAATATTGTGAGCATCTTAGCAGCTCCTCATAACCAGTCAAAACTCACTGATGTTGCCCCAAAACTCTCCTCCCTGCTGGCCCTCCTATCTGGAACCCCCTCCCCAAATACATCCACGACGCCCCCTCTGCTTCCGCTCCTTCCTCAAACCCATCTTTCCAGGAAGGCCTTGGCATTGCTTCCCCCCCATCCCTGCATCAGACCCTGCCCTGTTTCCACTGCCCCTGTCCTTTCTTCACTGCCTCCTCCGTGTGTGAACCTGCCTCTCTCCTGTCCCAGAGAGCCAGGCACGGCGAGGGCACCAGGTAAAGAATTAATTAGTGGAAACAACAAATGCCACCATTGCCAGCTGCATCAGATTATTTTCACTTGCTAAGCCAGCGTCCCTTGTGTGCGTGCGTGTGTGTTGCACACACACACTCCTGAGATTCAGCTGCTCTCCCATTATACCTGACAAAGAACCCTAAGAAGCCCCCAATCGAAGATGTACTGGCTGCTCCATATCTCCTCACCGCCCTATGGGAGCCCAGCTTGAACCCCCCAAAACAAATGAAATTGTACCATGGGCCTGAAAGTGTGACAGCATCTGCCCCCTTGGAGAGGTGGATGATAGAACAGTCAAAGAAACTGCCTCTGGGTGGCTTTTGTTTTAAATTTGGGGGTTGCATTGAAAAGCACGGGGGAGGAAAGCTTGGGGGCTGTGGCCTGCTAAATACTGGAGCCTGCTTTGGGGGAGTCACTGCTTGCAGCGAGTCCAGAGTTTCTGGGCAACATACACCCTCTCTAAGCCCACGTACATGTTTACTGATCTGCCTGCAAGCCACACGGGGGAGATAAGCCTAATTAAGCTGACCTCCTGCCTCCTTGCAGAAAGCAAACCACCGGCTTTTTGATTAGAGAGATTCGGTTCTTAATGAAATCTATAAAGTTTTCATGTAAAGGCAAATCTAGGGCAGATTAATGGCTGTGACGTGAGCCAAGCAGATTAATTGGTATGAAATACAGATTTATTTTTGGATGAGGCTCACCGAACATCCTCCTGTGTCCTCAGGTGGGGAGGAATTTTGGCTCTGGGGACTGTGGAAAAGCAGCATCAATGCTTCCTCTGTAAAGGGATTAGATGCCAGGTACAAAAGACCTCCCCCCCCCCCCCCGGCCCTTCCAAGACAGCTGCACAGTGAGTTGCGTCCTCTGGCTGAACACCATTCAGCAGAAATGGATCCCTTCCTCTCTCCGACTGTTTGCTGTGTTTGGAGTGCACCGGCTTTTCCCACAATGCACCCTGTCCTCGGAAGAAAGGCGAGATGATCGTGGCCTTCAGCCTGAGAAGGGGCATCATTTCTGCCTGCCTCAAGGACAGACGGAGGACAAAGGCACAACAGGAGATGGAACACAAGCTGCTGGAGAGGAGGGGGAGGCAACAACACAGAGCACCTGAGCGACAGGGGGGGGGGATGCTGCAGACTACAGGGCCAACACAGTCCCAAAGTGGACTGTAAGGAAGGCAAGAGGTCAGAGGTCACTGGGCCTCTATGCTCAATAGTCGGTGCTTGGATTAAGGGGGGGTGTATAGAGGCCTTTTAAGACACCTACAAGCTTCACCCCCTTGACTCTCATTCTAGCCACATCCTACTCTTCTTAGCCTTGCTAAAAACAACAGCTGCGGCCATCACCCACTTCCCCCAATAATGCAAGTGCTGATATCAGACCCCAAAGACAACATGGAAGGAACGCAAGGGGCAATAACAGTCGCGCACCAGGCTGTCGCTGAGGCACGAAGCCTTTTCACCTCACAAAGGCACCCCCACAAAATGCAATGGTGGGGAGGCAGCAGTCCTGTGCGCAGCCGCGAGCGCTGCCGTTTGCGAGAAGCAGTGATAATCGCAGGCTGCAGAGGAACTCGACTGCCGTGTGCCTGGGTTGGGCGCCGTAGCTCTCGTGCAGCGCGAAGGGAACATTGCAAGGTCTTGAGTGCAGTGACGGGCGGTGGGCGGATTGCTTGCCGACGGGCTCTGAATGGAGCCGCTGGGTTCCAGAGTCTGTGCATGCTTGGCGCATGTGCCGACCCACACAGCACAACAGGGTACCCAGGCACACTCTTGCATTCAGAGAAGCCCTTCCCCCAGATCTCCTTTCAGGGAGAAGAGAGCAAGAAAGAAACCACCCCCTGGAAGAAGGCTGCATTGGCCACCATGGACCAAGCGATGGGAGCAAGTGAGCAGGAAGGACTCCACATGCACTCTCCAAACGGGCCCACACCCTGGTGCCTTCTTTGCCAGATGACAGTCCTGTCCTTCCTCCTCCAGGGAACACAGGACTCCAAAGAGGAAGCAGAACAGAGAGCGCTGGGCAGCCAGTGACCTCTGCCCTCCGCTGTGGGTGTCTGTGTTTGGTCCAGCCAAAACTTCCTTTGCCTTTTCCACTTGCGGCACAAACTCCACAAAAGATCAGGCCGCAAGTTTGTAATTTCTTAAGTAAATCACTTAAATTGCTTAACTGAATTACTGAACGCTCTCCAGGCCCCTTCCTGCGCAACCAGTGGCAGGCGCCCTGTCACCGGAGAGTCAGCGATGAACGATAAACAAAGAATTAGACACACTTTCTGCCGCCCAGATAATAGCGGATGGGAGGGCCGAGTGCACTGGGATCCTTTCTTTGTGCAGAGCTTTCGCCATGGGCAGGAATGCACTGGCACATTGCTACAACCCTGCACAAGGAGTGTCTTGATGTGGTCCTCGGCACATCACCACATTTTTGCAGTCTTGTGGGGCGAACAGGTGGGTGATGCAAAGGAGGGGAAAATGCAGCTGGAATGCTGAGTTGATGTGCGCAGCCCCAGTTCTGGTTTAATTTAGAAGTTATCTTTGTTGCCCCAGAATTCTGGGTAGTGCGATCAAGAAACATCATACAGGAAGGGAAGGAAGCCAAATCTCTCACTCGAGTCTCATTCCTTGCACTTCTGCAAGACAGCTCCTCTGAACCCCCCCCCCCCCACACACACACACACACTGCTGGTGTCCTCCAATGCGCAACTACAGAGCGGTACTGGGTATGTTCTGCCCTGAATGCACCCCTGGAAATGATGTTCCAAAAAGCCTGGCTGACCCACACAATCTGAAATACTGCGCTACTCTCCCTGCTCCACATCCTTTGTAACACACTGGGGTTTCTTGGCCAACATCTAGCTCCTTGGCGGAAAGCGAAGGTAGATTAGATTTCCTGGGGGGTAGAAAGCTTGGAAACCACTGATCTGGGCCTTCAATCTGTGACCTAAAGGATTAATCCAGGCACTGTGTTGCTTGATCAGCGATCGCTTCCCCGTTTAATGTTAAACTTCCCTGTTGCTCTTTGCAGAGGAATTTTGCGGCCTGCTCCACACGTAACTGAGTGTTACCCTGATGTAGGAGCAAAGACCCAGCAAGGACCCAGGAGACTCAGGGCTCCAGCATTGGCTCTGGCTGTGTGCATGACAAGCACTGAGTCTGCGCTAGATGCTGCCAGCAGGCAAGAAAGGGCTGTTTTCAGCTCCACGCGGCAACCTCGGTGCCCACGCGGCTTGGACGCTCTCCAAAGCTGCAGGTGTTTTGAGCTCTCCCCATTGGAGGCAGAAGGAAGAGTTGCCTTTTCCTTGGTGAAAGCTGCTTTACCTCCTCCCTCATAAGAGCTAAATCATAATCTTGTTGCAATTAATTGCATAAACAGCAGGCGAGAAAGGAAGCGGCGATGGGGACGCGGGCGAAGGCTGACGAGATTGGCAGATTCCCCGCGAGGCAGTGAGCCGAAGGATTTGTGGCGCAGTCAGAAACATACAGACAGTCGCCAAAAGGAGGGGGGAATCAATGCTTGGTTTTTGAAAAGCAAACAAATACATGTCGCTTCCATGTTACGAAAAAGGAGAACCAAACAAGTGTTTGTGGTCAGGAGCAACTGTGGACAAAGGGAGCTTTCAACTTGCTAATCTTGCTCATTCCATGATATATATTGGCAACCTTCAGTCTCGAAAGACTATGGTATCGCGCTCTGAAAGGTGGTTCTGGCACAGCGTCTAGTGTGGTTGAAAAGGCCAATCCCGGAGTGACAATCCCTTCCACACCGGGAGCAAGTGCAGTCTGTCCCTGGTCTGTCTCCCTGGCTATGGGCCTTCCTTCTTTGCCTCTTAGCCTCAGTCTGTTGGCCAAGTGTCTCTTCAAACTGGGAAAGGCCATGCTGCACAGCCTGCCTCCAAGCAGGCCGCTCAGAGGCCAGGGTTTCCCACTTGTTGAGGTCCATCCCTAAGGCCTTCAGATCCCTCTTTCAGATGTCCTTGTATCGCAGCTGTGGTCTACCTGTAGGGCGCTTTCCTTGCACGAGTTCTCCAAGGAGGAGATCCTTTGGGATCCGGCCATCATCCATTATCACGACATGACCGAGCCAATGCAGGCGCCTCTGTTTCAGCAGTGCATACATGCTAGGGATTCCAGCTCGTTCCAGGACTGTGTTGTTTGGAACTTTGTCCTGCCAGGTGATGTCGAGGATGCGTCGGAGGCAGCGCATGTGGAAAGCGTTCAGTTTCCTCTCCTGTTGTGAGTGGAGAGTCCATGACTCGCTGCAGTACAGAAGTGTACTCAGGGCGCAAGCTCTGTAGACCTGGATCTTGGTATGTTCCGTCAGCTTCTTGTTGGACCAGACTCTCTTTGTGATGCTACCCACAATGCCCTGTGCTGCAGCCACATACATTTCCAGAACGGGGTCCTCAGCAGAGCTTGGCCATCCAAGCTGGGGTTACAAAGCTCCTCGAAGGAAGACACTCTTGGTCTCCCTTCCAGCAGCTGATCCTACTGAGTTTTTGCAGGCAAGGTGACAGCTCACCTCCAGGCCACACCTCCTGTCCCACCTGTACTCCTGTTTTTTCTCTCAAACTCCCTCCACTGCGACAGGCTGGGGAACATCAAGCAGGAAGCAGCACCAAGAGACCAGGTAGAGGGATGAAAGGCCTCAGCCAAGAAGAGCCGTGCCCACGAGCAGAGCACTCTTGCGCTCAGATGCTGGGAAAGGAGCATGTGGCCCATCAGGATGAGGAATAACAACCGGAGCGCTCTGCCAATTTGCGCAGGTTTTCAAGATGACTCCCGTCAGCCCAGAAGGCATAAGGGAAGGGGGCGAGCTCTGTGGGGGGGCGAGGCCTGGAAATCCATTTCTCTGAAATTGAGCCATCGCTTACCAAGGAAAGAAGCCATTAAGGAAAATGAATTGCTCCTGCCTGCACCAGCCCCTCTCGAAAAGGACCACCATCGACCAGGAGGCAGGGAGGGGTTTGGCTCTAGCAGGCTGGCGGGAACTGGATGGAGTCCAACACCGAAGGACATTTCCCAAATCTCGTCGCCAGGAGCTGGTGGAGTCAGTTCACTCTGTTGCCACAAAATGGAGCCACAAGCACCTGGGAGAAGCCAGGCACATGGGATGTGCTTTGCTCGTGCTGTCCTCGCACGACCACAAGGAGGGCCACAAAGAAGGGACGTAAGTGCCTTTGACGATCTGCGTTCCGAGGAGGGGAGCCAAATGATTTCAGGAGAAAACAAAGCCGGTTGCAGTCAGCGGAGGTGAAAATGCTTTTCAGAGTGGCTGGAACGGCAGCAAGGGCTCCCCTTTGAAGTAAATAGTACGACATGCTTCCAGAACGCCCAATAATGTCTCATTAGATCCTCTGCTGGGATGCACTGAAATGAGTCCCTCCTTAAGTAGGCATGAAATGAAAGATGTCGCCTTGCCAGCCCACCCCGGGATCTGTGAAGAAAGCCTTCTGCGTCTTGACAGGTGCTCCGCTCCTGCTGCCTTTGCAGCCTTGTCTCAGGCTGACTGCACAATGCATGTCTGCTCCTTGTCTTCAAAGGGACTTGCTCCCAGGAGAAGGATTTCAGCCCTAGAATAAGTTCTGCAAAATGGAACCTCCGAGTTTTGGGACAGTCTACCACTGAGAGACAAGTGCTGGGGGCAGAGGAAGGCCCTCGACTTCATGCCTTACTTGCAAGAGCCAAGATATATCCATCCAGATTCAACAACAACAACAACAACAACAACTCAGTATTTATATACCGCCTTTCTGGTCATCGGATTCCTCCTCTGACTTTATTCAAGGTGGTTTACGTAGGCAGGCGTTTCTAAATCCCTCAAGGGGATTTTTACAATCATGGAGGTTCTCTCTTTCAAGAACCAACAACATTTCAGAATGGATCTTCCTGGTTTGGTCTCACTTCTGGCCTCCAGTTCTCCCAGGCAGGCTGACAAGCAGCTCCATCTCTCACATGGAGGGCAGCCAAGAAGCTTCTTGCTCACACCAAGAGCAGGCGGAATCACTCAGCTGGGCTTGTCAGCTGCTTCAGGGTCTCGCCATTCTCAGCCATTCAGGGAGCTGCCGGTGTCCTCGAACTGGCGACCTTCTGATGTTATCTTCGGGCTAATGGAGGCTCTACCCTCTAGACCAGACCTCCTGCCCATTAGATTCAACCGTTAGACCCTCTCTGTTTTAGGACAGCTTCTCTTTCAAGCCTTGTGGGTCGTAACCCCCCATACATAGACACTGCCCACAAGATAGAAGAGAATTGTATTGATGACAGGGCCATTCTTCTGCCCCGCCTCCATTGAAGCAGGGCCTTCACTGAAAGATGGGCTATTTCTGCCCAGCTTGCAGGTTGGCAAGTTTTTTTTGGGGGGGGGGGTTTCCCTGGGACGCACCTTGCAGGCCCAGCCTCCTGGCAACTGGTCTGTGCTGCACCCAGGCCCAGTGCCCACAAGGCTGGAGTGGGTCTGAAACTGTGCCTGTTCTGACAGCTCCCCCCCCCCCCCCGGGTCTGAGCTTCCTTCTGCAGATGACTCATCCAAGCTGTTTCCGCTGACGAGCTTGTTGGCTCTGCACATGTCGTCATGAGAGGGGCACTTGGCATGAAGGAGAGAGGAAACCACACAAGGAGGCCAAACCAACGGGCTGCCTTCCCTTCTTGGGACCCTGACAGCCACCGTTGATTTGCAGATGGGTGCTGGAGATGGCAGACTGAGCAGCCTGGTGGTTCTCTCCCCTCCCATCAAAGCAGGTGAAAGCCCCAAGGACCCCAGCTGGGACAAAAAGGCAGCCGCTTGGGGGAGGGGGTGAGAGGCTGCGCTGACTCCACGAAATCCCAGGCTGGGAGGTGCAGGATCTCAGCCCTTAGCAACAGAGAGTTTGCAGGGCTCCGCTGCTTTCCCAGTCGAAGAGCTATACGCACTAAGGGAAGGACAAGCGATCCCTTTGGACATCCTTGGGGGGGGCGACAAGTGTGGCCTCAGCGTCCCTGGTGCTCATCCCCTTTTGTCACCCTCTCTGGTCAAAGAGCCTTTGGATCAAGAGGGAAGCGTCATAGGGCTGTTTTGGGTCCAAGTTGCAGCCAGAAGGGCCAAGAATCTGGCCCTCAGAGGGTCCCTGCCTCTCTAACCTCTCTAATGTGGACCTGTCTGCAGACCGACATCCCACAGTCAATCCTCCCTTTGCCTTGTGGATAAGCAGACGCGGCGATCCAACCGTGTGCTCCTAGTTCCCGGCTTGTGACGCTCTTTGCGTGTGTTCTCTTCTGGGAGTTGACGCAGGAGCCTGGCGCTTGAGGTGCTGGTAGCAGGAAGCCCTTCCTCTCAGCGGATGACTTTGCACCATATTAAAATGCGGGAGGAAATGAGTGCCCCATCTCGCTCACACCCAACACAATGCGAGTTGTGACAGCTCCCTGACACACACCTGGAATTGTAATAACACCACTCAAGAGAAACGGGCGGTTTATGGTCTTTGGTGCGCGCTTCAATTAGTGAGGCAGGCAATGTGACAGGAAGGGGCTGACAATGTCCAAGCTGCTTATGCTCCCGTGTCCCCATCCGCTCCAACCTCCTTCCTAGACAGCCAGTTTCTTCAGCTGGTGCCTGGTGTCTCTCCCTGCTACTCTGAGATGAGGGAAGAGGCTGTTCTCCTCCAGCAAAATCCCAACAACATGCACTGATCAGGACCACAGATTTTCAGGAAGAACCTCTTGGAGTGATGGTTGGGGCCCAGTTCCAGGGCAAAAGTGGACTGTTTTCCAGCTGGACCCATGCCAGGCTCTTCTCCTCCTCTTACAGGAGCCTCTGTGTGCTCTCTTTTCCCTTGACAAACCAGTCCAGGAGAGTTTGAGGCCCAGGGCCACAGGAAAGGGCTCTCTGGTCCCTTTTCCTTTTCCATCCTATCCAGAACATCCCCCGCTCTGTTTCCGTTTCCCGCTCTGCAGCCCTAGACCAGGTCCTCATGGAAGGGCTAAAGGAGGCGCGAGAACTGCTTGCAGGAACCAGGAAAGGGATCAGGCATGAGGTGGTTTGCAATCTGCAGGGCAGTGTCCACCTGACAGAACACCCCAGAGTGGGACATGGGTGCAGCAGCTGGCAGAGGTGGGCAAAAGAGGCCTGGTGGGGGGGGGCAATAAGAGCAGAACTTAGGAGCTGCAGGGCCCCACTGGAAACATGTGGGGCCCACCAGGTTCATAACCAAGGTCTGTAGAATCTTAGAGATCAATTAAGGCTACAATCTGACCCACACTTTCCTGGAAGTAAGCCCTATTGACTAAAACGGGGCTTACTTCTGAGTAGATATGCATAGGCTTGGGCTCAAAATCTATTACAGACTTTAGACCTCTCTGCTAGAATGGAGAGCAGTCAAAATGTGTGCTTAAAAGGCGCCTGCAAGTTAATGGACCAAATGGATCTAAGCACATTTTAATAGAAAATTGCATGCAAGGCTAGATTACCGAGCCCCCCTTACTGTAGCAGAGGGGCCCCACTGGCTTAAAGGCGGCCCCCCAACACCATCTGCACCGTTGCAATGACAAAATCCAGGGTGTGAATGCCAAAGCCCAAGACTCCCAGGAGCAAGAGATCTCAGGCGGGCTGCTGGAACTCAGTGGCTGGTATCATCAGGGCAGACCAGGCTGTAGAAACCCCCCTTTCTCAGGCTCCCCCCAGCAGGCTGCAGGACTCTGTGACCTGACGCACTTCTTCGGGAGCTAATCATGCCTCTCCTCAGCTGTGGGGGGGGGGCAGGGGGTCCCACTGGGCCCAGAAGGAACTATTCATTTCAGGAATGCAATTTCAATCCCACTCTACAGGCGGGGATTCCCTGGGCAGCGTGCAGGAGGCATAAAACAATAAAACCTCGTTCAAAGGAAAGGGTAATAAAGCGGCAAGCCCAATGAAGGCGCACCACTGAAATCTGCCCACTCTATTGACAGGTGTTTAAGAGGGGCAGGAGGAGGGAGAAAGTCTCCAACGGGCATTGAAAAGACAGGCCTGGGCAGGTGCCTTTCCTGGGAACAAATGGGGGCCCCTCCCCCAATGCCCCATCTCTTCTTGAATGGCGGTGGGACCAGCCAGAGGAAACCACCAGTCAGTCCCCGAGCCCTCGGGCTGGGCAGGCTGGTGTGACAGGAGGCAGTGCTTCCTGTGCTTGCCCCCTGGGTGAGTGAGTCATGGAGCTTGGAGCTCAGAGAGGAACTGGGACCCAGTGGAGGGCTCTGCAGAAAACAGAGGGGGAGTCCTGTGGGCGTGTTTTCCACCCCACACCCCTCATTCTGCTGGGAGGAACCTGCTGCGTTCCTGCGTAATGGTTCCTCATTCCACATGTCCTGATCCCCATCACGCCCTCCTCCTCTTCCTCCGTTCCTCAAGGACATTTGTTGATGAAAAACTTCACAGAGCCTGACGATTCCCCAAGGAAGCCCTCTTTGCCAGCCATCAGTGCCTGTAATGGGCCATTTCTCCAGGTCGTGCCTGTTCCAGACTGCAAATTGGGCTCCTTGTTTTGCTGCACCCCAGTGGGCCGCCCCTGCTTCCTTGACTGCCTGCCTAGACTCTGCTGGAGTCAGTAGAGGGGAGGCAGTTGCACTGGGCTGGTGTGACTGTGGGGGACCTAGATCCAAGAGAGAGGATGCCCAAACCCCAGGTCCAACACACAAAATCTCCTCCAGCTGAGGAGACAGATTCTGCTGCAGGCCTGTGTCAAGTGCCCTCGCAGGAGAGCCATAACAAGCCCTGTCAACAGCTGCAGCTTTTTCACATCCCACCAGAACCAGCAAGGGACTGGCAGGTGGACTGACCTGAGATAGTTCAAAGGCAGCAGGGCTTTGATCTTTGGGCCTGGCTGCATCCTCCTCATCTCCAGGTCAACTGAAGAACACAGCTGGTGCCCAGCACTTGCAAACACCGCCCCCCCCCCCAGCCCTTTCTCCCCAGCTTGGTTTTCTCCTGCTGTTTCCACTGATCAAACAGTCTGCATTTATCACATGCTGGGGTGATTATGCTGGACTCTGTCCGTGGTAGCAATATCTAATCTTGGCTTTGCCTTTAGCCAATAATGGATCTTCTGTTTCTGCTTATCTCCTGAAAACAAGCTCATGGATTTCTCCGGCATCTTTGGAGTGCAATCAGGGGGCACATTTGTGCATGACAAATGGCTTGGAAACAGCATGTTTTCCCATGAATAAAACTGGTTTCCATGCAAAAACCTCCGAAGGGCTGGGAAACGCCTCTTGGAAACAGGGCTTGGTCATCAGCAGGCAGCCCAAGGAGGCAGTGCCAGGCAATAGGATTCAACAGCCTGACTCTGGGTACATTTGTCCAGGGCTGCTCTTGCCTGACCCAGGGAACTGCCTGCCCGATGGGCACACAGCATCAGGTACAGGCTGGGAGGGGTTGGAAAGGCCTCAGCAGGGAGGGACGTGAGCTATCGGCTGAGGAGCAACAAGGTGCAGCAAGTAGTTGCAGGATTGCCCTTGCCTCTAATTGGGGAGGCTTAGGACCCACAGGGCAACCAGGCCACACAGGTGGAACAGGAAGGGGGAGGGACCAGCTCTGGGAATATGAGGGCCTGGCAGAAGGCTGGCTGGGATGGCTGCAGGGATTACATAGGTTGCTGAGCTTATATTAGCACAAGATGGGAAGAGATAGACTTGGGCAAGATCTGAACAAAGCCCAGGAAAGTTTATAAGGAGGGTTCCAAGGAGCAACAAATATAAAAGGGAGGGAGGGAAGGAAGGAAGGGGCATAGAAACTCTCTGGGGAAGTGAGTTATGTAAGGAAGGGGCCTCCCCCTAGAAGGCTCTCCTGAGTGTCTTCTCCAGTCTCACCTTCTATGGCTGCAGGACATGCAGGAGGGAAGGGACCCCTGGAGGTTACAGCCTGGGGGCAGAGAGTCACATGGGGCAAAGCAGCCCTGCAAATGTCCTGGCCTCAGGCAATTTTGGTTTGGAAAGGCTGAAGCCAGTATCTTGAACTGCACTTAGCAGGAAACTGGTACTGGAGACAGTGGGAGAGGCAGGGCCTGGTATTTTGTACCATCAACCTTCTCACAGCTGTGCATTGAGCCAGCTGTAGCCTTCAGGGGCAGCCCCTTGTACAACACGCTGCAGTAATGCAAACAAAACTGAGACATGGATGACCACAGGAGCAGCTTCCAGGGTTCCTGTGGATGAGCAGACAAGCTCCTTAAAGAAAAATATAATCCTGCAGTTATGGAAGGTGCCGTGTGAGGATCATTCTCTCGCTGAAGCGAAATGGGGCAGATTAAAGACAGTCAAGTGAGGAATGAGGCAGAATCCATTTAGGAAGCGACAAGGGAGATGAATGGGCCGTTTGCCCCCTTGTATTCGGGGGAAGCTGAAGGTTGTGTCTGGCAGAGGCTCTTTCACTCTGGGAGAAGCGAAAATGCTTTATGACCAGCGAGCAGAGCAGGAGTTCTTGGAAACCAGCTGAGCACTAGACACAGACCGTAATGGTGGCAGGGGGAGCTCCATGGTGAAGACGGGATGGGGGGAGAGGCTGCTGTGGGGCTGCGATTCTTTTTGGAACAAGGGTTCTGGGGAGCAGCTGGCCTATGAATTAGTGGCTCACAGCTCATAGAGGTGCTTGAAAGCTGTTATTCATAGTACTCAGCCCATTGAGTTCAGGAAGACTTGGGGATGGAATCCTGTCTTACCCACTGGAAGCAGACACTTCTGTTCACGATCACTCTCAGATGGAGGCAAAGAAAACGCTCCACAGGAACAGAAAGAGGCTTCCTGGCTGCCCTCAGATCCCCTTTGGAGCCGTGGTGCCGCTTCAGTTCAGGCAGGCGGATGCAAAGGGTTTCGGACAAAAAGTCCTTTCAGTTGGCAGGTTATCCACAGCCTGTGCTGTGCCCTGGCGCTGGAGCTCTCTGACCAGGATGGGCACATCAGATGTTCCCTGTGAGATTTCCTGGTTCCCGCAATGTCATAACTTCTCTCAAAATAGACTCTTCGCCTGACTCAGTGCTGGCTGCGCAAGGGGCACTGGTGGGGCTGAGCCAGGGGTCCACCCTGCAGCCCTGGGGAGCAGAGATGGCACCAGCCCTCCTCCTTCCACACAAATGCCAGTCCACAGTTCCTGCTGCTGTGCTGGGCACTGGGGCACTGGCAGTGTTGATGGGTGCAACCGTGGCCCCCAGCATTCTCAAGTGAGCCAGTCATGGTCCCAGGCCCCAGTGTAGGTGCTATCCAGGAGGCAGTCCACTACCTGGCTCCAAGGCACCATGGGAGAGGGGAGGTAGCATGCATGCGCTTTCCAAAATAGCCCCAAGCCTGCCCCCACCCCAAGATGTGGACACCAAATTAAAAAACAAAACCCCAGCCATTGGAAATATGAAGTAAGGCAGGGCAGAGCATGTGTAGAGTGCCATTCCTTCACGGCAGAGTGAGAGAAGCAGGCCTCTGCAACTCAAAGACTAGGTGGGAAAAGCTTCCAGGCAGTGCAACAGGGCTGGCTGCAATCATCAGTGCTGCTTCTCAGGCACTCTGCACTTGGTGGCTGCACTGGAAGCGCAGCGTGGCGAGGCTGGCCTTGTGCGCGCAACATGAATCTTAGTTAGGCGCGCGTTTCCCCATTTCATTTGTCCACATGGACTTTGTCCTTTTGGAAAGGAGGAAAAGCAGGCCCAGTGAGATGACCACTGGGCTGGGGCACCTTCCTTATGAGGAAAGGCTACGGCGTTTGGGCCTCTTCAGCCTAGAAAAGAGGCGCCTGAGGGGGGACGTGATTGAGACATACAAAATTATGCAGGGGATGGACAGAGTGGATAGGGAGATGCTCTTTACACTCTCACATCACACCAGAACCAGGGGACATCCACTAAAATTGAGTGTTGGGCAGGTTAGGACAGACAAAAGAAAATATTTCTTTACTCAGCGTGTGGTTGGTCTGTGGAACTCCTTGCCACAGGACGTGGTGATGGCGACTGGCCTGGACGCCTTTAAAAGGAGATTGGACAAGTTTCTGAAGGAAAATCCATTACGGGGTACAAGCCATGATGTGTATGCGCAACCTCCTGATTTTAGAAATGGGTTATGTCAGAAGGCCAGATGCAAGGGAGGGCACCAGGATGAGGTCTCTTGTTATCTGGTGTGCTCCCTGGGGCATTTGGTGGGCCGCTGTGAGATACAGGAAGCTGGACTAGATGGGCCTATGGCCTGATCCAGTGGGGCTGTTCTTATGTTCGTATGTTCAGTGGTTCTGTTTCTGCCCTTCTGAAAACCAGGGTACAATTTTTGCAATACAAAAAAATTCCAGCCGTAGAGACTCATTAAATGAGGTGATAAAAAGAGCCATTCAGTGTGAAGGGTTTTAAAAGACTCTCTTGCAAGGAATTTATCTGGGTCAGTCCATATTGACCCGCGTGTGTGGCAGCGCTCCTCCCCCACTCTGATTGATTTGGCGAGATTAATTATCTTGATAACACTGTACAAAAAAATTGCGTGGAGCCGGCCCAGATCGCCCTGTAGATGCACAGAGCTCGGCTGATAACATTACAGTGAGTCAGACACTAATTTAATCTCAGCGTTTTAATTCTTTCTCTCCCCCCCCCTTTTTCCCTTAGGGGAAGAAGGGAACTTTTTTCCCCACTGTATGAAAGTCAGGCCATTGGTAAAAAAATGCTGTAGCCTTTGAAATGCTCTCAGAGTCAGAACAGCCTTTCCAAAAGGGTTATCTGGGGAGGGGGAGTTAATTGCTACTCAAAACATTCAATACTGTATGTTAGGAAGCTCAGAAGGAAATACAGGGTATTCCCAGGCATAAGTGCAGCGTCACATAGTGGTTAGACCAACAAACCCAGGAGTGAAAAGACCCACTCCCACCCCGGGAAGTTCACTGGGCAGTCTTGGATGAGCATCTCTCTGAGTGTAGCCTACCTCAGAGGGCTGTTCTGAGGATAAGATGGGGAGGGAAGAACCATCTGCGCTGTCTTGATATCCTTGGGGGACGGGTGGGATAGAAACATATTGAAATAAAAGAATCAAGCAAATTAGCAGGGATGTGTTCCAGTCATTGGGCCGAGTCACAAGTTGAGTCAGTGACACCACAACTTGAGACAAGTCATGTGTCTTGCGCCTCAATTCACAGAAAATTTCAAGTCATTTTGAATCGGGTCATGAGTCATTCTGAGAAATGAGTCAAGTCCTTGAACCCCCCCCCCAAAAAAAAGCCCTTAAGCTTTCCTGCTCCCCTCAACCCTACTTTCCTAGGAGTAAGCCCCACTGAACTTGGTGAGACTCACTTCTGAGTAGGCTTGTGCTCTAATCAGACACATACCCCACATTGCGTGCAACATCACCCTGGAAGTTCCCCGCCGCGCTCCTGGCTTGCTAATTTCTCTCTCTCTCTCTCTCTCTCTCTCTCTCTCTCTCTCTCTCTCTCTCTCTCTCTGTGCTAAAAACTTCCGCAAGAGCTTTTGTCACAAGAATCTGATTGTTTTGGCACCTTTTGCAGAGACAAATGGCAGGAAGGAAGGCCTGCCAGAGCACCTCAGCGCTCAGCCAATCACCGGGAGCAGCCATCTATGGTTGATGAAATGGCTTCCGGCACGGAGTGTATTTTCGTTCGGGATATATATTGCTTCTTCTAAAGAGAAAATCCAATTGCATTGTCCATGCTGCAAGTCAAATAATTAATCTCTTGTCGCCGCTCAGAGCTATGACGCCTCACCCAAAGAGATGGATTGCCTCCCCAGCTCCCTGCAGTGGGGGCCACACTCCTGCCGTTGCTGCCCTAGCCTCCAGGAACAGCAGGGGCGAGTGCCGGACTTACTTGTGTGTAAAGAAGACATCGCCTCTCCCAGCCAGGTGCCTGCACCCTTCATCCCTTTTCTGTGCCTACCACTGCTGCCCGCCCCAGCATCACCCAACCCTTAGCTCTCTCAGGCCAGGGGACCCCCATCCTGAAATTCTGAATCTGGGACCAGTTGCCCACAGCCCAGCCTTGGCCTCTGCAGCTCTCTCTTGGCAAGGAGTGGCAACTGCTCTTGTTGCTTTGGACACTCACAAGAAAACCTTGTCACTTTCATCCCGAAGCCTCAAACAGAGCGAGTCCCAAGAGATTAAATCACAGGCCCCCCTTCGGGCTGCCACCCAGTCAAATCAATCTCGGCTGGTGGACTGCCTGAGTTCTAACTGATTAAATCAATTAATTGCTTGATTGAAAGTACATTTGGGTATGAGAAATAGTTCTGAAGAAGAAGACAAGTAGTTTCTGAGCTACAAAACAGGGTGGGGGGAGTGTAAGCAAAATGGTGATTTGGGGGTGGGGTGGTTGGAGCAAATTGCCTGCTGGCTGGACCCGCATAGACAAAAACTGACATGTGGGTAATGACCGATTAGGGGACTGGGTGCTGCACACAGACCAGCTCAAAGGCACCCAAGGAGTGCACTTCAACACGTGAGGCTGGCAGAGTGGCAATTCACAGGAGCCCCGGCCTGGCAGGGATTTTCTTCTAAGTTGCAATGTGAAATGGTCCTCGTCACCCCTTGCCAACTGCCTACTGGTTGCCCAGAGATCTAGCGGGGTTTCAGACAGGGGTTTTCTCCAGTCCTGCCTAGGGACCCTAGGGATGGTACATAGCTCTTCAAAGCTTGGCACACCCCTTCCAGGCGGCTGAGACCTCCCCACCCCATCCTCTGACAGCCTCTGTCTTAGGGACCAGCACAGTGATTTTCAACCTTTTCCATCTCACGGCACACTGACAAGGCTCTAAAATGGTCAAGGCACACCATCGGTTTTTTGACAGCTGACAAGGCACATCACACTACTGGAAGGGGGTTCACATCCCCCAATAGCCCCCGCAATAAATGACCCTCCTCCAAACTCCAGTGGCACACCTGCAGACCATTTGTGGCACACTGGTTTAAAATTGCTGGACTAGTGCTTGACTCACGAGATGAGAGGCTTGAAGAGCTGCTTTTGCATTTGCCTCCGTTGTGGTGGAGCCGTGGCCATTTCTGCTCCCTCTTCAGTAGGAGAGTTGACTAACTAACAGGCACTTGACAGAGGCTAACAGTTATCAGAGCGGCAAATGACTGTTTCTTGACCATCACCACACTGGATGTCCACTGCCCAGGGACTGAATGCGCCTCCAATTGTTCAACCTCACCCGCCATTGTTGTCCTTTTAAATAGCCCACCAGTTGGGGTCCTCCAAGAGGACTCAGCACCACCTCCAAACTGGGAGTTCTGGGCCAACCCCTTCCGGCCCTGGACAGGCACTCCAGGGAGGCTGGGAGTGTGCCTTTCCCCAGAATATCTTCCTCTCTCCATCTCTTCATTAGGATTTCAAAGCAGATACGAGCACGAGACATTCAAGACAATTTCTGAACGCAAAGACAATTAGGCCGGCCTCCTGTGATTCTCTTTTGGATGAACTTGGCCCCTCCCCGAGCCCCCCCATGGAGATGCTCCCCTCTGTGACTTCTGCTGCTTTGTGCTTCTGCTCAATTGGTCTTAATTATATTAGAGAGGATAATGATGGGCCTTTCTAGGGGGGGAATGAGCACGTTCAGAATGGATGTGACTGGTCTGTTGTGCTGAGAATCACAAGTGGAGCCAAGCCCAGGCTGGGGGGGCAGGGGGGGGGCTCAGCAGCCAAATCTTCAGCCTGATCCCAGCTAGTGAACACTGAGCCAGATGGACGAAGGGCAGGATTCAGGAGCAAGTTACTCCTGGCTCCAGAGTGAAGACCTGCTCTGCGCCCCAAGGCTGCCCTTGAAGACCACCCTGCTTTCTCTGGAGATCCACCAGCGAACGCAGCCAGGCCCGCGTCTGCATACCAGCCCTTAACTTTGCCCAGGGAGCGCGTCTTGCTTCTCAAGGGACGCTGTTCACCTGTTCACTGGCCAGTCAAAGAATCAAGTGACAAACATATGTCTGAACCTGGCCTGCCGTCTAGACTGCCTGGGTTGGTCTGGAGGTTGGGATATTGAGGGTGGATGGATGATGGAGCAGTGGTCCAAAATGTGGCTTGGCTCGCTTGCGGGAGTAAGCTATTGTGTGTGGGGTGGTGGTGGTTCTGTGCAGAGTACCTGTTCTCACTACCCAGACCCCTGGTACTCCTGGTTTAAGTCCCACACCAATGGAGGGCCACAAAAGGGATGTAGGAGGATGGGGGCCTGGATCAGTGGCAGGAAGCCCCAGGCTGGGAAAGGGCCTTGCCTGAGACCCTGGCAGAGCAGTTGCCAGCCCAGGTTGCCAGTGCTGAGCTTGGTGGGCCAAGGGGCTGACTAAGCCTGCCAAGGAGTCCTCTGTCTGACTTTCTTTCCCACCTCCACCTGCCCTCCATCATCCAGCTCCCTGCCTCTGTCTTATTCACCTCTCTGCCTTTCCTCTCCGCAGGCAGGGAGGTGACTCATCTGCAGGTCCTGGCTGAGGAGCGCCACCCCCGCCTGTCCTCAAGGAGATCTCTGCTTTGGGCCTCTTGATGCCAGAGGTGGGCAGACTGCACAGGCGCTCGCTCGTCCGGAAATACACACACACATCCCCGCCTCCCGCTGCTGGTTCTTCCTCTCTGGGCAGGCTGACTCAGGAACTCAAAAAGCCCTTCCGAGGCTTGTAACATGGACACAAGGGGGGCCAACTTGCTCCAGGCCGGGCCTGCCAGCAGCTCTTGAAGTCCAGGTCAAGCTCAGCCTGGTGTCCAGCAACAGGCTGACCCATCTGTGAGGCCAACTGAGACGGTTCCCTCAGGCTGTGGACTGGAGGGGGCACCTGCTGCCCCCCCCCAAGAAATGCATGAAAAAGCACTCATTGGGGCAATGCGGCATCCCTGCCCCTGAACAATTTGCATGCGTTTCTACCCGGAGGGGGGGAGATTAGCCCTCTCCACCTGTTGTCCCTTTTCCTCCAGGCTCTTCAGCCATGTTCCCCTCCATGAATCTGTCTCCAGCAGAGCCTGCTGGCTGGAGCCTGTGAGGCACAGGGTCTGATTCTGAGTCTCCCAGCAGGCAGTGAGCCTGTGAATCAGAAAGCGCCACGGGGGACCCAGTTGGAAAAGAAAGAGCTGCGCCTTTCCTTCACTCTGCGCCTCCACTGATGTCGTGTGTGTTCCATGGGGGAGAGAAACTGCCCCCCCCCCCCGCAGTCCGTCCCCCACGCTGGTTCCTCCTCGCTGTTGCAGTGGGCAGCTTAGTTGCCTGGGAAGCCATCCTTCCCCACCGCTGCCACTGGTCATTAAATCAGCCTAATTGAATTAAGACTGTGGCCAGCAGAAAGGGAGACTGGGCGGAAGAGGAAGACAAGGGCTCTTCCCGACTCCCTCTCTCCCTCAGGCCTCAACACGAGAGTCACCCCACAATACCAACTGGGGCAGGCAGAAGCGTCCCTTCCATGCAGCCACAGGACTCAGCGATGCTCTACCAGCCCAGGAGAGGTTCGTGAAGGGTGGGTGGCGCCAACCAGCTCCTCAGCCTCAGCTGCAATGGGGGACTGAGTGCCAAATGTCCCCCCAGCTAACATCTTCCCCCACATTTAAGAGATGAGAAAGAAGCTCCCTTTGGCATAAGAGAAACCCTGACTCTTCCTTGAGACACCCGTCCGCCTTCCTTGAATTGGTCCAAAGGCTCTTTTCCCTGTCGGTGTCACCCTGTGGCAGTGAGTCCCACATGCTCAGCTATGTGTTGTGTGAAGGGCGTAGCGGAACTGCTGGTGGCTGAGGCTCTTCCTAAGACTCATGGAATAAGGAAGGAGGATCTACAAGGCCTTTCTTCAGCATATCTCCGTTTTTCCATACGCATGACTTTGTTAATTGGCTTCACAAATATTAGGGTTTTGAAAAGAACAGGAAGGCGTCAGAAAGGTTCGGAGTCGTAATGAGAATTGGAATTGCTTTAGAAATAACTGGAGTGGGCGACTGAAGCAGAAGAGGTCTTTGCAATACTGACGTTTTTAATGCACGCTTAAGAAGATGGGAAAATCTATGAATTTGGCTGTCGCTCCGACGTGCCAGTAATGGTGTGGGTCACTGGGGCTGGGTCATCGGCTAATCGTCTTCCAGAAACGGAAGAAAGAAAGTGGTTGGACTTGACATGACAGGACCACCCAGTTTGATAGGCCACAACCCTACGCAGGTCTACTCAGAAGTATGCTCCATTATGTTCAGTGGGGCTTACTCCCAGGAAAGGGTGTCTAGGATCGCAGCCTGAAATGTGTTCCCAAGCAGTGCTTTAAGAGAATATTGTTCTAGCGGCCGACTGCCCTGCTGCAGAACTCCGGCCATCACTGCAGGGTCTCCCCTTCCAAGCCAATGGGGGGAGGGAGAGGGAGTGGCTTTCCTGAATTTTGCAGGGTAGGGAGGGGGGAGGTGGCAGGAGGGACCCTCCCAGATTTGGCTGAAAAACGGAGAGTGAGGTGGTCAGCCCTCTTAGCCGGTGCTGCCCCCAGCGATGAAGCTCCCCTCTCCGCCTTGCAGCCTGTGAAGCCCTGGGGCTCCGGCCCGTCTCCCTGTGCTGCTGGGGTTGTTGGGCAGTCCAGCAGGTCTAGGTGAGGCACCTGCAGCCACAACCGTCCTGGCCTGGGGCAACAATTGAGGCCAAGATGAGGCTCTGCATTTTGCCCTCTTGGGCACTGCAAGGGTAGCCAGGAGGGAGCTCTTGGGCAGGCAAGAAAGCAGGAACCCTGGGAAGCAACACAAAGACAACTCTGAACATTGTGCTCAGGGCTGCTTTGGGTACAAAATGTACTCAATCATTTTTTTTCCCCGAGTCACCACTTGATTGCTTAAGTAAGGGGGGGGGGGGTTGCCCACTGAATGTCTCTGTGTGATTTTTTGCTCGCCTGACTTTGACTGCCAAGTGAAGGAAGCTCAGAGGGGCCAGGAGTGGGCTTCGGGTGGCAGGACCAGGCGCTCTGCTCTGAGGCAGGAACAAATGACCTGGACTTCTCAGCTCCCCACCCCCAGCCGCAACTTTGCATCTGATTCCTGCATCTGATCATAAACTTGGGGGGCTCCAGCACGGAAGAGCCTGGGAAATCTGCCCACGCCTGGTTTTAATACATCCCTTAAAAGATGCAACCCACTTAAGGCAGCATCTCAAACTGCTGTGTATTAATAAAAGTAAAATAACTTTCGATTATTAGCCCCCGGCTCCACTGATGTGGAAGTAATGAAGGACGCATTTCGTCAACGGGTGAGCACATCCAGAGAGGGCTGTCAGTGCGCACTGGGTGCCCAGCCTGCTTCTCTTGCCGGATGTGACTCTTCCCCAGAAGCAGCACATCAGGGGGAGAGCAACGTGGCAGGAATTCAAGCAGAGCTAATCATCCATCTCCCCGGCTCGAGGGGGAGATGGAAATTCACTGGGTCCTGGAATGCTGCTTCGGAACACTCTGTGCATCAGAGGCAATCATCGAAGCACCGATGCTCAAAGCAAGAGCCTGTCGTGTTCTTAATACGTGCCGAGGGACAGGCTCTTCTAACCGAAGCTCTCCTTTCCCTCTGCAGGGTCCCTGCGCTGCCCTTCCAGCCTTGCGCAGGACTGGGGGTGGTCCTTGTCTCCGTCCTCTTCAAGAGGCATCTCCCGTTATCCAGTTCAAGACTGTTCTGTTGCCAAGAGAACGGCCAACAAGGGCTTGCGATAACCTGCTGGAGCCATGGAGAGATGGTTGTTTGGTTGGCAACCTTCAGTCTGGAAAGACTATGGTAGAAGCCTACAGCACCCGGTATTCCCAGGCAGTCTCCCATCCAAGTACTAGCCAGGCCTGACCCTGCTTAGCTTCTGAGATCAGACAAGATCGGGAGATAGTGTTCAGTATAGGGAGATGGCTGGAAACCTTCAGTCTGGAAAGACTATGGTAGAAGCCTACAGCACCCGGTATTCCCAGGCAGTCTCCCATCCAAGTACTAGCCAGGCCTGACCCTGCTTAGCTTCCGAGATCAGACAAGATCGGGAGATAGTGTTCAGTATAGGGAGATGGTTGGCAACCTTCAGTCTTGAAAGACTACGGTAGAAGCCTACAGCACCAGGTAGTCCCAGGCAGTTTCCCATCCAAGTACTAACCAGGCCTGACCCTGCTTAGCTTCCGAGATCATGGTATAAGCCTACAGCACCTGGTATTCCCAGGCGGTCTCCCATCCAAGTACTAACCAGGCCTGACCCTGCTTAGCTTCTGAGATCAGACGAGATCGGGCATCTGCAGGGTAATAGTTGCTGCACTCTTGGTGGAACGAGAGGCCACAGGATGTTGCAGTGTGGACAAGCAGGGTTTTGCACAATGCCAACTCTTGCCCGAAAAGGGGGAAGAGGCCACCCAAAAGGGCATGCCAAGCCGGCTGGCATAAGAACATAAGAGGATCCCTGCTGGATCAGACCCAGGGCCCACCTAGTCCAGCTCCCTGCATCTCACACAAGATCACAAGAGACCTGCATCCTGGTGCTGGTCCCCTGAACCTGGCATTCTGAGGTAGCCTCAGAACAACTAGAAGCAGGAGGTTGCACAGACCCATCGCAGGCCAGAGCAAGAGCTCTGGCTCATGGCACAGACCTGGAGGAGGAGCTTGACCAAGGTAGCCCCAATCAAAGCGATGGGAAAGGACCCTGACTCCAGCAGTTGTGGAAAGACTGCTGAACGAACAGGTTCACCTCAGGGGGGAAAAGCCAGTTGATCTCATCACCACTAACAGCCACAAAAAAGCAAGGAGTTAAACCGGAACCAGGGCTTCTGACTGAGCTGCTGTGTGTGTCCTTCCTGGCCTCCTGTCTACGAGTGGGTCCCAAGAGGTTCTGATGGGTGAAGGTCAGCAGGACCTCCCTTGCTCTTCCCCCACCGTGCACCATCAAAGCGTGCGGCACTTTCCCCAGTGTTTCCACTGTGCCCTGAGAACTGACAATTATGATATTGACCCCAGGGCAGCAGCAGATGGAGGGAAAGGAGGAGGAGGCAGGGGCAAATAGGGGGAGGCACAGGAGACGGTTTCAGTGGCATGTACTTCAACTCAGTGGCAGCGGGGCAAGGGGGTTAAGGAGAGGTGCTTAAGGATACACGGAGAAGGTGACGTGTCCCAGAGGTGTTCCAGGAACACCTGCCCAGTTCCAAGTGAAAGAGGCAGCAAGGGAGGGAGGGTGGAGCCATTGGGAGGGGCAGGAGAACTGGGGCAGCTGACAAGTAGGGGTGCAAAACCTCTCTGTGCTGCTGTCATGCTGCCTTCGGAGAGGGCTGCTCAAGCTCCGCTTGACCGACATGTGCTCCTGGGCCCCCCAAATTCAAGGCCCTCTTTCTGTGCTCTAATATTCAAATCAGAACTTACTGGGGCTTCTGTTGGCTCCAGAATTCATGTGCACACTTGCCATCCTGGAGCCATTTAGAGAGTGCTGTGAAAGTGACCTGGAAGGAGGCGAGAACTGAAGAGAGAAAAGATGGATGCTTTTCAGCTGAATAAACCTGGCCTGGCAGCTTCTGTCAGCAGGTGAACACATGAATTTGCATCTGGTAGGTGTCCTTCTGCCCTGGCTCAGAGGACATCTCCAGAGGAACACGGACTCCCACGTCATTCCACGTCTCTCTTCTCGCCTTTGTGTGTGTTGCTGACTTGCACTTCCACCAAAAGGCAGTGTCGTTCTTGCTAACTGCTTCTGCACAGAGGGCTCCAGAGCTGTGGTCAGCAAGGGGGCTGCACCTCCTTGATTTGGCTGCAGGTTCTTCCTTGCTGCCACTTCTACAGATCCCTAAAAGCCACAGTGAAGGAAGGGAGCAAGGCTAGGAGAGGGGGGTTTCAACTGCTGCCTTGCAGGATGTGGTGAGGGCCCAGTTAAGCATGGCACTCAGTGCAATGTGTGGTTGAATGGACTGGGAGCCATGACTTCTTGAGACCAAGCGCCAGCAGTGGGGTGGGAGGGAAGAGCAAGCACAGATGTGCCGTGGGGTTCTGGTGCGCTGAAGCAAGGAGCCTGGGTCCCCCAAACAGGGGCTGCAGGAATGTGCTAGTCAAGATGCCGTGTTTCTGGAAAAGAGACTTTTGTCTTGGGGAACAAGATCCTCCGCAAGTCTGGAAGGCTCTTGTCTGTGTGCATTGCAGGAGCACCAGTAGACAGGGCCTTCCACACACGCGGTGCGCTATGGAGAGCCTGCACGGCTGTGCTCACACCTCCAGCCTCTGGCTTTCCTGAGACTCCATCTGCCCACACGGGAACAGTTGCCCTCAGCTGCAGCCAGGCTGGGAGCTGGGCCAAGCACTGACACCCTGTTCCCAGGGGAGGGGCCACAATGTCCCTCATCTTCCATAAGTGGCACGGCGGGCGCTCGTCACCCGTCTGCCAAAGCCTCCCTCCTCTGGTCTTGCCTGGCAATCAGGTCTGATTTTTATTTAAAAAAAAATACACCGTCTCTTTGTTAAGAAGCTTATCTCATCCATTAGATCTAATTTAGCCTGTCTGGATTTGCAATTTGTGCAGTCGCCTTTCTGTAGATCTGATTAAGTGAGAGAACAGCCCCAGCAGGAACTCAAAGGGGGCTGATGGGACATCTCCACCTTCCCTGTTTGCATGGGGCCTCGGAGGTCCTGGAAAGACCCCCTTGGGGCTCTGGGGCGCCCAAGAACATGGCCCCAAACCCTTCCTGGTTACACCACTTTTGAGCTTGAAAAAGTTCCTTGATGAGGTTGTTGCAATGACAACAAAATGAACAACTTTGCTCTCTTCAGAGGCTGGAGTTGACTTTTGCTGGCTACCCGGCCTAGAGTTCAATGCAACCTTTAAATTCACCTCTCCTGCCTGAGCAGATCCAACCTCTTGTACATATGTGGCCGAAGCAGCATTCGCCACTAGCAAGCCTACTCCCTCTGGAGTGTGACATCACAGAAAGCTCAGGAAGTCTCCAGCTGCTTTGGAGGCGAGGAGGATCATGCCCTGTGCGCTGACAAATGGTGAAACTTCTGGGACGGGATACCTGCTATGCTGTGGGAAAGGCTTCTGCGGGGCCAAGGGTCTGGAAAAGGGGCGCGCCACAGGGTTGCCCAAATGGCAGCAGGGTGAAGGTGGACAATACAAGAGCTATACGGGTTTTCTGGCACTGGAACAGCCTGCCCGTTCTGGTGTAGGTTCTCCCTCGCTGGAGGTTTTCAAGCAGAGAAGGGATGCCCACTCGACAGGGATGTCGCAGCAGTTGCTGGACTGAGCAGGGGTAGAGCTAAATGACCTCTAAGACCCCTTTCATACAGTTCCATTATTCTGTTCACGGGAGATGCTGAGCACTGCAGCTGGGCCCTTCTGCATGCACTTTCTGTGCTCCGTCACTGGGCTACGTTCCTTTCCCACCTCAGGCTCTGATAAGGATTCTGGAAACAGTGAGAGTGAACCCAGGATCCTGTGGCAGGCAGAACTGGGCTCTACCACTGAGCTCTGCCGGGGGGGACGGGGGACTGTGTGCTGCAAGAGGGCTGCTGGGATGTGGCAAGTGAGAAGAGCAGCAACCAACGCGGAGTTCTGAAGGGACTCAAAGCTTTTTCCAAATGGATTCCAAAGCAAGGCCCCCGTCTTTCCGCCTTCATCAGGCTCTTGTCAGGAGCATCTTGTTTGTTTCGCCGGCTCCATGTTCCACTTTAGATGAAGAGCTGGAGTTTTGTGCGCTGCCTTAAAAAGCAGCCGGTTTGTTGCCTCGCAGGAGCGGCCCCTCTGCGACCGAAGAAGCAGCCGCGGCACAACGACTCCATCTCCCTGCCAGCCTCGCAGCATCTCGGTGCTCGTGGGAAGCCGTTAATGGGAAATGGATTAAGTGCAAATGATATCAGCTGCTCCTGCTTCTGCCCCCCAAAGCAGCAGCCAATGCTTTGTGGAGCAGAAAATACCCTTTCATGGCAAGACAAAGTTCTGCCCGGCCTTTTCTTGCCAGGAGTCGGCGTCCTGCTGCACCGCAGTTTGTCATTTTGTTGCCAGGATGGCGCAGAGCTGTGGTCCCCAGGGAGCCAATGGCCTTCTTGCTCTCCGGAAGACATGCATTGGCTGCATTTGCAACTCTTTCCCAACTCATTCCTGGAAGAGGCTTCTTGGCTATTTGATCTTTCCAGGCAGGCTTCTTATTGAGACCTCTGCTGGCTCTACTCGGTTGGCAAACTAGGTTCAGCTCTGATCCTTTTCAGACATGCAGCTTGCCAACCTCTGCTCCCTGCCCTGACCAAGCGGTATCCACCATGACCAGTAAGGGCAAATTCCCTTGCTAAGTGGGCCATTGCTTGGAGACAATGAAGGCAACAGCCCTTCTTTGCTGTGCCCCCCCCAGCAACTGGTATTCTCGGGTAGATTGCTTCTGAACATGGATGTCCACATCACCATCATGACTAAAAGCCAGTGACAGACTTGTTTGTCATATATTTGTCTAAGCCTCTAACCTCCCCCTCCTTTAAAAGCCATCCAAGCTCCTGATCATCATCAGCTAATCCTGAGGCAGTCCCATCATTTATTTCAGGGGTCTCCAAATCCTGGCCCGGGGGCCAGATGCGGCCCACAGCAAGCCTCTTTTCGGCTCGCAGCCAACCTCTTGTCCCCTAAAAGCCTCTGGCCCACTCAACTGAGCATGACCAGAACTGTGCTCTGATTGTGTCTGGAGGGTGTTCTGAGGGCCAGAGAGGTGGAATGAATGGGTTAAGTTTAGGGTTATTCATTCATTCATTTATTCTCTCATCTAAGTTCCATCTCTTATTTATTTAAATTTTATATTTAAATTTTTTTCCAGCCCTCCACACCACACCAGATATTTGATGCGGCCCTCTGGCCAAAAAGACCCCTGATTTATTTCATGACAAAAAGACTTTCCCCATGTTCTGGTCCTGCTATTCTGGTCATTTTGAGAGGAGGAGGAACCATCCCTCCGCCCACATCCTCATCTCCAGACCCCATTTCATAACCCACCCACCCCCAAAGATAGTCCCATTCCCTCCTAAGTAAGGGGCTCCAGTCCCCTGATCACTTTGGGTGCCCTCTTCTGCACTTCTTCCCACTGGACAGTCTCCCCTTTGAGATGGGCTGACCAGAACCACACAGAGCATTCCGAATGGGGCTGCCCCACACTTGGGCACTGGTTGTTTTCTGTTCCTTTCCTAACTATCCCTGGTACCAAACTTTTCAGCCCTGGCAGGACAGGAAGCCACATCCTCATCTCCTTCTCCCCACATCTCCAGGGAGCACAAAAGAGCCCTCAAGGTGGTTGTGTTAATCTGCAAGCCAGAGACACCGTTTGCATTCACTTCCGAAGGTGCCTCAATTTCTCCTCTCATCCTCTGAGTTATTAACTGCCAAGCGCGATTCTCGGTGGGCCTCGGTCTCGAGCACTGGGTTTAATAGACTCCCAAAGTGCCGCGGCATTTGCTGCCTTCTGTAATGGGCAGCAGGGAGGATGATCTGAATGGGAAAACAGAAATCATCCCTGACTGATCGGATTGCAGGTCAGCCGTGCTTCTTCCATCTGGGTTCCTCTGCCAGGGTGGGCAGGCCTCCTCTCACTCCGAATGGCAAGAGAGCCCTCTCTAGACCGGCGCCTGTGTACAAACAGGCCAGGGAGGAAAGATCTGGCAGAGAGAAGAGCCCTCTCTCCACACTGCTGTGCGTGAGATAGAGAGGGCCACTTCATCAGTTGTCAACACTGTAAAGGTGTCAGCCAGGGAGTGAATGGGAGTCTTTCACCCAGAGACCAAGGAAGCCTCCTCACTTAACGGAGAAGGTGAGCATCAGTTCAGTGCAGCTGCGTTCCTGCAGGCCCCAGAGAGCCAGGAAGGAGCACCTCCTTTGCAAAGTCTTGCCACAACCTCTAGTGGCCAAGAAACAGCATTACCAGCATGGGGGGAGGAAGGGCCCACAGCGGATTCTCCTGGCCTTGGCACACACCCAAAGGGCCTTCTGCCTCTGCAAGTCACCTAGGAGGGCAGGGGGCTCCACACCCAGGTGCAAAACTTCAGAGAGTGGTGCTCCATTTCCAACAAAAGGGGTGGGGGAGGGACCCGCCTGCTTTCTCCTTCACTGATGCCGCATCACCAGCCAACCAAGCAATGGGGTGCATCTGTTTCCGGGAAAAGCAGCACTACTTGGCAAATCTCAATGCAGGGGGAGGCAGCACTCCCCCCACCCACCCAAACTGCCGCAGTTTTGGCAGAATTTAAATGGCACTGGAGGGAGGTGGAATTTCTTCAGCCCAAAGAGAACTCAGTGGCAGGATTAAGAGGTGAAACTGCATTTGCACCTCATCAGTCTCATTCCAGAGTTTCCCCAGCACTACAGAAAAGAAAAATGGCAGGATTACTTTGCCTCTCCCCCACTTAATCTTCACTTGTCAGGAGTCCAGCAGGGAAAGAGGGACTCTGAACCGGCCTCCCAGTTGAGAGGAGTCCCCTTGCCTCTCCTTTGCCACTACACTTTGCATTTCTGTCATGTTTTCTGAACATGAACACTGGAACATCAGAAGAGCCTTGTTGGATCAGGCCCAGTGCCCATCTAGACCAACTTCCTGCAGCTCTCAGTGGCCCACCAGGTGCCTCCCGGAGCACAAGACACCTGCATCCTGTCTTGATGTGTCTTTGGAACACCACTGCCAAGTGCTTCCCAGCTTGCAGCTGAGGCTGAGGAGTGACTCGCCTAAGGCCCCCCAGGAGCTCTCTAAACCAGAGAAATATCGATTCACAGCTCAGTCTCTAAACCAGGACACTGCACTCCCTCCAGCTGCGGACCACTGAGCCTGTTCCAGCGGTCACAGCATAGCCTGCACTGCCCAGAAGCCCCTCTCTGGAGTGGCAGCCTTCCCAGGGCGCTGACTGTGGGGTCTTTGGCTTGTAAAACTCCACTGCTGAAACAACCCAAGAAAACCGCCCTTAAGGACAGGAACAGGACCAGAAATGGAGGAAGGGGGTTCGGTGCTCTTTGGCAGTCACAGTGCTAGATGCGGCCAAAGGGTCACGCAGGCTTCCGCCCTGGTGAAAATGAGGACTTGGGGCACCGTTCTCAGCTCCCTCCCTGGCCAGCAGCATCCCCACCAGGCACACTGGATCCAGGAACACTGCTGCTGGTAATGTGACCGAGAAACACAGCCCGATACTGCTGAGCTACCTCTTCGCGCTGCCACCAGCTGACCCCAGTGAACAAACCCTTCCTCTGTCATGACGGGTGGCCTACTGCTCCAAGGAAGCCCCCACAGCCAGCCCTCACTCCGCCTCTCTTGTGCTTCTGCGGGGCTGGAGATTTGTGGAGGAGTTTTGCTTGGCAGGCTTTGGCCCAGGGGCAGATTGCTTCACAGTAGCTTCACCTGCACCCAGCCACAGAGCCGAGAAGCTGCCTGTCGGCAGGCCCTGTCCACAAGGCCACAGTTGCCCAGGGAGACCGTTCCGCTCCACAGCGCACTGCTAGAACTGGTCAGCGCCCAGAGATGCACTTAAGGGGGGGCGTAAAGGGAGACAGAATAAGAGAGAGAGAGAGAGAGAGAGAGAGAGAGAGATCCTCCCACCTGAAGCCGCCAGAGTATGGGGCTGGATGGTCTCACCTAACACATGTTTCGAGTCATGTGGTGGAACTTTTTCCTGCACTGGGCCACAGGAAAAGGTCTCCTCAGGAGCAAATTTCGAATACAGGGGGGGGGGGAAGACTCTCCTGCTGGTTCCTGCTCATTTTGTCTTTGGGGTGAGATTTTCAGGGGTGGAGGAGAGCAGTCCAGCAACCAGCCCCTTTGCCAGCAACCTGAAGTCAGGATGGTCCCACGGCTTGATTCGGCCACGTGTTTGAACTGGGCCCCAGTGCAGGCAGCAGAGGAACAGAGAGAAGAACAGAGGAACGTCAGGAATCCGCTTGTGTCGATCATCCTGGGTGCTTTTTGTGCTAAAATACCCCTCCCCCACTTCCTTATGGAGAAAAGCTTGAGGTTGCTCACGAAAACCAAAATGCAGACCAAGCCAAACCATTGCAACAAACACACAAACCGTGACAGCAAACAGTGAATCCCAGTGGAAACCATGGAAGAGGGACAAGAGGAAGTCAACCATGCTGTTCCCGAAAGGTCACGGCCAGAGACACAGGCGCAGGAATCTCTCTGGTGAGGGCGTTCCTCAACCTGGGGCTGCAGGCAAGAAGGCCCTGTCACTGCATGGTGGCAGGAGGGAGAAGGGGCCTGGGGGGCCAACAGCAGGGTCTCTATGGTTGACCAGGGGGTGTGTGTGTGGGGGGGGGTGTACGCTCCCCCCCCCACACACACACAAGCACATCCATGGCCAGAGAACCCTCACCTCCCTTTCTGCACTTGGCCCCCTGTTCAGGAGGAGGGGAAGCAAGTCGAGAGCCCACTGGGTGGGCACCCTTACAAGAGGAGGACCTGCCAGGCCAAACCAAAGAGGGCCCACCTTGCCCAGAAGCCTTACCCCCCCCCCAAGTGAAAGCCCTCAATGCAAAGAGCACATCCTCACTGGCACTCCCCACAACTTGCAAGAAAGCTAAACTCCTGGTAGAGCCAGCGACTGCCCTCTTCTCCCCCCCCATGTGTCTAACCTACTCTACTTTCTGAAGCCACCTGAAGCCTCCCCCCCCCCGCAGCAGAGTCCACCCGGGGAGGGCATTTCAGCCTGATGTGGGTGGTCCTCACAGCCTGTCCTGAATTTCCAGCCACCCCCTGCGTTCAGGTTTTATGAGGGTGGCGGCGCCTGGTTTCCCTCCCCACACATCACCATTTCACGCCCCCCCCCCCAAGACGCCTTCTTCGGCCTGTCCTCTGGGTGGGGGGAGGGGGAGGAGCCGGTCCTGTGGGTGCTCTTTCCAGCAACTCCAGGGAAGACCCTCCTGCAGCTGCTGCTCCTGCCGGGATCTGAGGGGGACTTGTGGAAAGGTCCTCCAGCCACGGGGCTTCGCGGGCGCCCCACCCACGCCTTCTTCCATCAGGGCCAGAGCAGCTGGAGGGCCCCCAAGGCTCTGCAGGTGTCCTGGCTCCGGAGGGGGGAAGTGCCGCGGGGAACTTCGCCTCGGGCACTCGCGACGCTCCACTGGCGGGGACGGCAGCCGCCGAGGAAGGGCGCCGATCCTGCGCAGGGCCGGAGAGCGGCGGCGCCGGAGCTGTCCGCCGCCGTGGTGCTGAAGCGCGCCCGCCCGGAGGAGATGCAGCCGGCTGCCGGCCTAGTCACACTTTCCTGGGAGTAAACCCCACTGACTATAATGGGACCGACTTCTGAGTAGACATGCCTAGGACTGGGCTCTTAAAGCTGCCACCTTATCCACACTTTCCTGGGAGTAAACCCCACTGACTATAATGGAACTAACTTCTGAGTAGACCTGCCTAGGATGGGGCTCTGGGTCCGCGGGGCGAGTTTGGCCGGCTGCAAGCCCCGATCCAGCCCCAGTCTTTGTCCTGGCTTTGATGCGGGGGGAGGGGGGACACGACGGAGCTGCCGCCGAGGTGCACAAGTGGGCCAGCCCCTCCCCCACCCCCTCTGCCGCCCCCCCCCGTTGGTGGCGATCGGCAAAGTTGTTCCCAGGAGCGGTCGACGCTCCTCCCGCCCCGCGCCCGAAACGTGGACAGAGACACGCGTCTGCACACTCACACACACACCCCTACGCGTGGCTGCCTTTCTCTCCCCCCCCCCCGCTGCCACCTCCTTCCCCAGATGAGACTCAAACGAGGGTGGTGGGGGGAGGTGCCTCAAGTTCCTGCCCCGGCCCCCTCCCCGCCCCCTCCCCCCCTGGCCTGGAGCTGGAAGTTTGGAGCGGGGAGCGGCGGCGGGGGGGGGCTGGGGGAGGGGAAGCAGCCAGAAGGGGCCAAGGAGGACTCGGCGGGGGGACGCACCCCCAGCCCCCCCCAGCATCCCCCGCTCCGGTGCCAGGACACGGCCCCCCTACCGAAGCTCAGTCCAGCCCAGAGGGGCGCCCCCTCCCCAGCCTCCCCGGGCAGCCCCCCGCCCTGCCCCGGCCGCGGGTCCTACCTGGGGGGCGCCTGGCGGCGGGACTTCCGAGCAGCAGCAGCAGGAGGGCGACGAGCCCCCGGGGCCCCGGCATGGCGCTGTCCGCTGGCTCCGCTCCGCTGCTGCGCTCCCTCCTGCCCAGCCCAGCCCGGCCCGGCTCGGCTCGGTGGCGGCGGCGAAGTCCCTCCTTTGGCAAATCCGAGCGGAGGGAGGGAGGGAGGGAGGGGAGGAGGGGAGGGCCGGGCAAAGCAGCGCTGCCTCGCTGCCTCCAGGGCCCCGGGCGGAGACGCGCCCACCGCCCCCCCCCCAGAGCCGGGACCCTCCTCTCCGCGCAGGAGGCGCACAGCGTACCTCTGCGCATCTGCAGAGTGCATTCCCTGTAGGCGGGGGGGCTCCCCTCTGCAGGCAACCAGGCAGGAACATCTGGGGGGCTGTCCTGGCTTCTCCCCACTCTCTGCACCTTCTCCATCTCCCCCCCCCCCCGCCAGCCAGCAAGACAGGCTTCCTGGGGAGGTGCCCAACATGAGGGGATGGAAGGGGGAAAGAGTAGGCCTGGCCCAGCACGTGCAGCGAGTTCCAGGCCCCCTTCCCGTCAGGGGCCCCAACAGCAACCCTTCTGGGTCCAAAGAGATGCCTTGGGGGTGGCCCGAGCCCTTGCCCCCGCCATGTTTCTCACCAGCCCACTGCTGGAGCCCCCCCCCCGGGGGGGAGGGGAGTCTGAAAGGCAGTTGCGAGGAAGGCCTGCCCAGAAGGGGCAGCTCTGGGTCAAGCGGGCTCAGTGGAGGGCCAGCTGGTCACACTTCCCCCTCTCAGAGGGGCCAGTGAACTGGCCACATCCCTGGCCCACAGCAGAGAGACACGTGTTTTGGGGACACCACAGCCCAGCCTTTCCCCCTTCCTGTTTCTCCCCTGTTGTGAGCCTGGGGCCTGTGCCTCTCCAGCAGGGCAGGGCAGTGCCCCCAACTGTCCCCCACCACGGCCCTGCCAGACACTTGTGCTCCACCAGTCATGGAGGTTCCCATGAATTAAAGCATAGCAGTTGCACCCTGGGGAATGGCAAGGTGGGCCTCAGATGGTTAGCAGGGGAACAGGCCGTCAAGGAGTGCCCGGGAATTCTGTGCAAGCCACCCCCCCCCCCCGTCTGGATGAATCCCGGACTGGCTCCCAGAGACAGTTTCCCAGTTGTCTGTCCTGCCTCGAGCAGGAGGAAGAGTTCCAGTGGAGAGATGGCACCTGCCCTACTTCCTGGCTGCCCCAGTGGGGCAAGGCTCACCCCACCCTACCTCCCCTTGAGACAGAGGGGGGTGTGCAGAAACATACAGGGGTGTTGCCAGATTGCCTCCCAGGGCATCTGAGAAACTGAGCGCTACCCACACTGGGCAACAAGGCTGGATTCCTGGATTCCCCGCCCAGCCTCCTCCCCACAGTTGGACCCGGCTCAAACCTTCAGCTCTGTTGCCGCTGCTGTCTAAGAAGCCTGCACTACCTGTTGCATTTGTGTTGTTTTTTTAAAAAAGGTAATTATGCTGATTTTGGTTGCCTCAGCAACAGTCATCACAATGCAACATCTCTGAGGATGTCAATACAAAAGATGACTCCAGAGGCGAGGAGACAGCTGAGCTTTCTCTCCCGCCCCCTGGAAGCCAGGAGGGATTCCCTTCTCTGCCTGGATCTTCAGCAGAAGTGCACTGCCCTGATGAGGGCACCAAAGGCAGCAAGGAACCAAGTGCAGCTACTACAACTCTTGAATCTGCAACCAGCTGAGCTCCAAGGGGGGCTCAACTGCACAATGGACTTCCTAAGGTGAGCTCTTGGGGTGTTCTCATCCCAAGGTGCTGGGTGTAGCCAAGAGCTTCAGGGATCAAACCCTGGTCAGGCTGGCCTCCCTCTGCTGTGCTCCAGGTCTTATTTATTTTGAACAACCCCACCCGTGCTTTCCTTTCCATCAATGAAAGACCCAAGGCTGCACTTAAAATACCTTTAAAGATGACGATGGAGATGAAGAAGAAGGAATAAACAGCGGAGGGGAAAAGTCAGGTCCTGAGTTTACCAAGCTACACTGGCCTTTCTGGGCTTCAGACACTCAGGGCTCCTTCCCAGCGGGGGAGTCAGAGCTTTTCTCATGCAAAGGAGATGCTCTTCACTGACCCCCATCTTTCCCCCTTCTAAGAAAGCCAGGGGGTTGGAAACCCAAGGGCTGGTCACATCAAAAATCAGGCCGATGTCCAACAGTCTTCACCTGACATCTAAACAGCCAACGGGGATGGGACAGCCAGCTCTCCTGAGGAAGGGAGTTCCACAAGAAGCTCAGAGGGCACACAGTGGCAACTTGAAGGTTGGGCCACAGCAGCGTGGCTCGAGGTGCTCCGGCACCTGCCAGTTCTTGGGTCTGAACTGAGTGCTGACTATCCTCCTAGCAGGGCCTCTGCCTGCATTCTCTGCTCGAATATCCCTGCTGACTCAGCCCGGGAGAAGAGAGACAGCAAGCAAAACGAGGACAAATGGAGATAGAAAATCAATAGCCGGTACACCATGTATTTTGCCGTCCTTGTTCCCAGGCGCAAAACCCACTTGGGATTGGCAGAGGATTTTGCCTCTGCTCCAGCCCCTGGGGAAGCTCCTGCTCTCTTCACCACCGCAGAATCCCAGGTGGTGCCAAATGGATGGGCAGCATTCTGCGCAAGGGCAGGCTATTAGGCATCACGGCTGATGGAACCCCCTTGCCAGAATGGTGTGGTGGTTCTGGGGCTGGATGTAGACCTGGAAGATGTAGGTTCAAATCCCTGCTCAGTCATGAAGCTTCCTAGGTGACCTTCTCTTAGCTGATCCTACCTCAAAAGTAGACAAAAGGAGGGGAGGAACGGAACCAGGAGCATCACCCAGAGCTCCTTGGAGGAAGGGCACTATAAAAATGTGAAAAATAAATACCAGTCCTTGCAAGGCAGCAGTACAGCAGGGCTTCCAATTTCATGCCCTGCTAATGGATGACCTAAAAGCCAGTGGTTGGCCACCAGAAGCTGAATGACCAGCTCCTCTTTATGGCTAAATGGTGGTGTGTGTTTGTGGCAATGCAGGATCTGGGCAAGTATCTTGAAGGAGCTGTGGAGATGTCTGGGGAGGCCTTGAGAGAGATGCTGGAAATCATGGGGGAATTCTTGGTGAAGAATCCCTGCTGAGACCAACTGCAGGTGGATTAAATTTGACTTGATTTTCAGACTTGTTTGATCCAAAGCTTCCACATTTTCAAACTGTGCTTTTTCCCAATTCAGTTTCAAGAGTGGATTGCAAAGAAATCTAAACCAGAAACCTCCACGATGAATACGCCAAGGCCTGGTGTCCACAGCCAACACCCCCAAAAGCCTTGCTTTCTTTCCCCCTAGAAACCTCGATGCAACACTGTCCACAGTGGGGATGTCGTGCGTATGCCAGTCAGGGATGGAAAGGGGCTGAGGAAATCCAATGAGGAAAATGGAATTTACTGTTTGCAAAGGGATTAGGGACAGAGAAAGGGCTCTGAACCATTTCCTGCAATGTTTGTTTTCAGCTGTGGACATTTGCTGGGCTCCAAAATTGGGTGAGAACCAGGTAGGAGCCTGGTTTGTGTACCTTGGCTCAACGATCTCCGACACTCTTTCTCTCGATACCGAGCTATGGTATTTCAGGGGCTCAGGAATGCTGGACTCCAAGGAAGGCTGAGCCTCAGAAGCCCCCAAATCAGCCCAGATCGGTTTCTTTATTGTCTCCAGCAGAAGCAGCCAAGGCAGCCCTGGAGTCTCAAGTGGAAGATCCTGGTCAGGTGTGTGTTTCAGCAGCAGGTCCTCCCCACAGCCCCGGAGCTGTCGCTTGCAGGCAGGGAAGGTTCAGGCACTGCAGGCTGCGTATTGAAAGGAGGACAGCCTGACCGTCACCCCACTAGCTATTTATCCTCTAGGAAAGCGCTGCAGATGCCCAGGGAGGGCTGGGAAGGCCCTCATCCTTTGCTCCTTCCCTGATTGAGGCTGGGAGCTCCTGTGGAGCCGGAGCTGCTTCCATCCAAACTCTCAGGCTGTGCCTGCCTTGCTCTTTCCTCAGCATGTTGAATGCAGTGTGTTCTCCAGAGGCTTCTGCTCGCCCCCCCCCCCCAGTCCATCTTCCCTCATGGCCTAGTTGTTGGCAACCTTCAGTCCCGAAAGACTCTGGTATCGCACTCTGAAAGGTGGTTCTGGCACAGCGTCTAGTGTGGCTGAAAAGGCCAATCCGGGAGTGACAATCCCTTCCACACCGGGAGCAAGTGCAGTCTGTCCCTGGTCTGTCTCCCTGGCTATGGGCCTTCCTTCTTTGCCTCTTAGCCTCGGACTGTTGGCCAAGTGTCTCTTCAAACTGGGAAAGGCCATGCTGCACAGCCTGCCTCCAAGCGGGCCGCTCAGAGGCCAGGGTTTCCCACTTGTTGAGGTCCATCCCTAAGGCCTTCAGATCCCTCTTGCAGATGTCCTTGTATCGCAGCTGTGGTCTACCTGTAGGGCGCTTTCCTTGCACGAGTTCTCCATAGAGGAGATCCTTTGGGATCCGGCCATCATCCATTCTCACAACATGACCGAGCCAACGCAGGCGTCTCTGCGCATGAACTGGAGGTTGTCCGTGACTTTGTGTACCTTGGCTCAACGATCTCCGACACTCTTTCTCTCGATATCGAGCTCAACAAACGCATCGGTAAAGCAGCTACCACGTTTTCCAGACTCACAAAGAGAGTCCGGTCCAACAAGAAGCTGACGGAACATACCAAGATCCAGGTCTACAGAGCTTGCGTCCTGAGTACACTTCTGTACTGCAGCGACTCATGGACTCTTCGCTCACAGCAGGAGAGGAAACTGAACGCTTTCCACATGCGCTGCCTCCGACGCATTCTCGGTGTCACCTCATGGCCTAGCCCAGGTCAAAACTGGGCCCTGGACTGCTCTCCCTCTGACCCTGCATGGCAGGCATACCTCCACGGAGCCCAGAGCGTGGCCGGGGATCCCCTTCTTCCTCCCCGTCCCCCTCTCTCTGACGTCATCTCCTCGCTCATCTTGGAAGAGCTGCTCTTTTCTTGGCTGTGTGAGAATTGCAAAGGAGGGTTTCATTTCTCCTCTTCCGTGACAGAAATCCATAGTCTTCAGCACGTTTCCCGGCGCTTTGCTTTGTGACTGCTTGTCTTCCAGGCCTTGATGCCTTAATTGATTCACTCGTAAAACGTCTGACAAGAAATCAAATATGGTGTCGTAACTTTTTGGCAGGGCTGCCTGGCTGTAGTTTGCAAGCCCACTTCAAGAGCCTCCAGAATCCTCCTCACTGTACAGAAGTGGGGAAGAGATGGGGGGGGGGGGAGGCAGAAAGAAACAGTCCAGAAATGGTCCTTTGTAGTGGGCGATGGAGCCAGGCCTGGATTTCACCACTGGGCAACACCTCCCTGCCATTCGCCAAGCCCAGTTCAGGGGCAGGGGGATATATTGCATTTGCAGGCCACTTCTCCACAGAATTTCCTCCCTTGAGCTGTGCTCTCTCTCTCTCTGTGAGTGCTTTGACCTCTCCTTCCCTTTCTGCAAACCTGAGGTGCCTCTTCCTTGATCACATCCGGTGTCCCTCTTCACTTCCTACTGCCAGGCATGTGTGACAAAACCACCACTGAGAGAGCTCTGTCCTACTCAGTCCTGGAAGAGGAACAAGCCAGAGCGCTCGCTGCTCCACACTGCCTTCTAGCCTGGGGCAAAGCATCTTGGGAGGCTGCTTTTGATGGAGAGAAAGCCTGGGCCACACTGCTCTGCCCCCAGCTGACATGAATTCCTAGCCAAGCCCATGATGATACCCACACTTCCTTCTAGCGACCAGTTTTTCAGTGGGCCAGATTTGACCTCGGGGCTAGTGTTTGCTGCCTCCTGCTGTAGGGGGTCCCTCTGTGAGCAACAGTTGGCCATCTGGCCAGGCCAGCATATGCAAGAGAAGCAAGCTCAGCGTCACTGATGTTGGTACCATTGCATGACCCCAAAGTCTTGAAATAGGACAAAGGGAGGATATTTCTTTGTCTCATGTGGACTTCGGTGTCACACAGCTGCTATTCGTGCCAGCCTAACGACTGCGCTGAGACAAAAAGAGACTCATAAGCTGTGGTCTTCTCCATACCCCTGTATTTTAAGAGCCCTTGGTGAGAACTCTGCTTCGTCACCTAAAATACCCACTTTGCATTGCATCCAGGCTTGTCAGGATGCTCTGCTGGCCACAGCAGACTGTATGAAGCAGTGTCCTTGGGAACAAAATTCCTCAGCCTTCTTCTGGAAATTCAGATAAACTCCCAGGGCAAAAGGGAGGGGGGACCAGTTACTTGCATAACCCAGCTGGGGAAGGATGGCAGATACAGCAGGGAACTAAGACCAGGCTAGTTAATGGACTGAAAAAGTCGCAGGCCATTGACAAGGGGAAATGGCTCTCCATCCCCACCAAATGTAAATCTTTGCCTGCCTCGTTGCCTGTTTAATGGGTGCTGTTAACCCCTTCCTTGCCCTCAGCAGAAAATACCCGTCTGAGGCTGCTGGTAAATATTTGCAGCAGGGGAGAGGCGAGAGGTGAGAGCGGGCAAAGGAGGCCTCTTTGGGGCTTTGGCTTCTGGGGCTCAGCTCCCTTGATGACTTTGTCCTCTGGTTCTAGAGAGGGGGAAATGGGGCTGATTGGGCTGCCTGCTGCACCCAGCAACCTGTCTGTGCTCTGGCAGCCTGCGTGAGATTCTAAATGTTTCACCACTGCTGGCCGACCCCCTTTAATCAGTCATCCCAGGCCAAAAATACCTGGTCCCTTCTGCTTGATTGACTAGAAGTTGGCGTCAGCTAAGACCACTGATAATCTTTTGTGCAGTTCTGTTGAACCCTTTCCAGTGGGGATAGCTCTGTGGGGGGGGGGGGTCACATGCCCATGCACTGCCCACAAGTCTGGCCAGCAGAGACTTACATGAGGCAGAACACAAGATAGAGCCTTCTGGCTTACACCCTTCAGGGACAGCAGCACCATCTTCGCCATGTGGTTTGCTTTCACCCTTCAATCATTCTTGATCAGGTCCCCATCGCCCAACCTTGTGTCCTTCTGCAAGCTCCTGCCTTTCAAACACAGAGACTGCTCTGTATTTCCATGCAAGTGTTTGTGTGTGTGTGTGTTAAGATGGTGGCACTCCTTTCTGAAGCTGACATTTCCCTTGCTGCCCAAGGAGACTGAGAGCAACTGAAGCACAAGTAACTGCTTCGGCCTTTGGAGGAGGAGGTTGGAAGGTGGTGTCCGTCCGTCCGTCATCCCCCCAGCACAACACAATGGCATGAAGGGAGCCACTAAGATGAGAGAGCCACTAAGATGATTACGGGGCTGGGGCACCTTCCTTATGAGGAAAGGCTACGGCGTTTGGGCCTCTTCAGCCTAGAAAAGAGACGCTTGAGGGGGGACATGATTGAGACATACAAAATTATGCAGGGAATGGACAGAGCGGATAGGGAGATGCTCTTTACACTCTCACATAATACCAGAACCAGGGGACATCCACTAAAATTAAGTGTTGGGCGGGTTAGGACAGACAAAAGAAAATATTTCTTTACTCAGCGTGTGGTCAGTCTGTGGAACTCCTTGCCACAGGATGTGGTGCTGGCATCTAGCCTAGACGCCTTTAAAGGGGGTTTGGACAAGTTTCTGGAGGAAAAATTCATTATGGGGTACAAGCCATGATGTGTGTGCACAACCTCCTGATTTTAGAAATGGGTTATGTCAGAATGCCAGATGCAAGGGAGGGCACCAGGATGAGGTCTCTTGTTATCTGGTGTGCTCCCTGGGGCATTTGGTGGGCCGCTGTGAGATACAGGAAGCTGGACTAGATGGGCCTATGGCCTGATCCAGTGGGGCTGTTCTTATGTTCTTATGTAAGGGATGCCTGCCACTGGTGCTATGTCAGCCTGCCTTGTGCCAACCCACATCCCTGAAGAGGAGAATCGATGCCACCGTCCCTGCTCTTTCTCCTGTGGAGGTCATTACCAGCATGCCTGGTAGAGCAGAGAGATGACTGACATGCGAACACAATGCCCCAAAGCCAGCTTTTTGGTGAGCCTGGAGCCCTGCAGTCCCTTCTAGCTGCCTGCCTGGTCAGAATTCCTCCTGGCCTGCTCGCCTCCTTTTTTCTTCCCCAGGGCAGACAAAGCCAGACAAACAGGGTGTGTGTGTGTGTGTGTGTGTGTGTGTGTGTGTGTGTGTGTGTGAGTGAGTGAGTGAGTGAGTGAGTGAGAGAGAGAGAGTCAGAAAATGGCCACTTGTCAGGATCTCTCCCCTGCTTCTCTGTGGCAAGGACAGCAAAATTGCTACCTGTCAGGCTGTCCTGGCCAAGGGATTTGCACTCATTCATTGTCAGAAGCAGGCAGGGAAAATGCAAAGTTGGCCAGAGGAGGGCAAATCCTTGCATCCCCTTCCCAGAAAGAAGCCCTGTTTCCTGTCCCCTGGCGAAGCACTTCCTCTTGATGAGGGGGCTGTCTTGTTCAACTTTGACAAGGGCAAGTTTCTAACTTCAGGGTCCTGCTCCTTCCCCAGACTCTCTGCAAAATTAAATCCCTGGATGAAGAATGGATGCATTTTATCTCTTGTGCACATTCCTGTCAGTGCGCCTTGGGGCCATGCATGGTGAAAGGGTAATGAATCTGTGCACATGAGCTCTCAGACACCACGCAGGGCACTGACTGATGCACTCCATACCATTACAGCTGGTGGATCCTCGCAGTGCCTGAGCAAATATTGAATTTTAACAAGCCTGAGAGGGGGCATATTTCAAGGGGAGCAGACTCTGTCCCACCTCTTTGATTTCCTGATGGTGGTAAGATGGTCTTTCCACTAACTTTCCCCTCATTAGAAAGTTCCCCTCATTCCCCTATTTTCACTTGATACACATCAAATAAGCAAAGGGGTGTCTTGTGGACCTTTCTGTACGCAGCACCAATGAATGGAGTTTCGTCTTGTAGTTATGTATATAAAGAGGTTGAAAGCAAACCTCTTTTCTCTGCAGTCAAGTCCTGTTGGGCACAGCAGAACATACATTCAAGGAAGCAGGAAGTGAGGGTGGTGGCCTTGCTTGGAAACCCAGTTTGAGTCTGAAGTGGGTCCAGATGTGGGGGTGAGGCTGCGTGCCCGCTCCTCCCTCTGACTCTTCCTAGCGAGGAGCATGAGAGAGAGTGACTGGTGGGCTGGTTAACGATTCCTGAATGCGAGGCCAAGATGCAGCCAGCCATGGATGTAAATGGAGAGAGCGTAGAAGCGCCTGGCAGGTTTCCCTTGCAAACCAGGCAGTGTGCCTTGGACCAATCCCCATGGCCGTACTGGTGGTCCTTATTCATGGGGAGCAATTGGTTAGGTGTAGCCTGCCTTTCTGGTCCGAAACCTGGACCTACTCAGGGAAGATCCCAAGCCTCTCCATTGTGTCGTACACAAACTAAGACAGACATCTCCTCCGGCAATCAGTAGAAGAATGACAGCCTTGCGCTTGTAGTTTGACTCTCTGCCGAGACCTGCTCCATTCCTGGGCTCGCAATCTCCTTCCCCAGAAAGCGCCTTCTTCTTCCAGGGCCGAAAGCCTCCTCTCTGGAAGCACGGCTGGCTGGATACGGTTGGCTGAGCTTCTCCGAGCCCCTGCAAACTGACACGGGCAGTACAGCTCCTAACTACAGTGAACAGGAACCATTTTTCCAGCCTCAAATTCATCTGAGCAGTTTTGTCTCTGGTCTGCCAGACAAATAAATGACCAGGCCTCCTTTTTGTCAGGATGGGATTTCAATGCGGCGTCCGTCAGAGACACCGAAATGCCACATTTGTTGTGTGCCCCCCTTCTTTCCTTGGGTGCAAAACTGGGACAGAGCCAGTGTGTGGTGTTGTTTTCTTCCTAACACAACCGCCCTCGGGGCCCAGAGAGTCCTGGCTGCTCTCCGTGCCAATTATCATGGGTTGTAAACCTTCCCGTTTAATGAAAAGAATTGCAGTGGTGCCAATTGGACGCTTATAAATATGAAGGAGATTGAAAGCAGCATCGCCTTTTTAGTGAAACAAGCTACTGGGGGGGCCGGAAGGGGGGTCAGGACTTTGTTTTCAAGTGGAACCGACATATATTTGCATCAATTACTACAGCAGAGGTCTAAGGAATTACTCCCTGGGTTCTGGGATGGTCCCATCAGCCCAGGAAAACCCCAATGAGCCCGTCTAAACATGTCATACTCTCTTTGGTTTTTTAGGACATCTTAATAAATAATGTTTCCTGGGGAACGGTTTCGCTGCCTCTCCAGTGGCAGGAGTGGAGGTGGCGGAGAAGATGCTTTTGGTCCCTGGCTGAGATGGAGCGCCTGCCATGGGGCTGCTCTGAATGCTATCTCTGTCTCTGGGGCTGCACAAGGAAGAAGGACCACTCGGAGACCGTGGTTCCCATGGCAACCCCATCACTATGCGAATTGGCAATTAAAAGGACATGCACCTGTCATGGAGAGGCAGCACAAACACGCCATCTCTGTGGTTCGGAATCTAGGACGCTTGCTTCCTCCTGCTGCCCACATTCCTCCCTGCCTTCTGATTTTGGGTACCCTTCAGGGAGAAAGGCAGGGTCTAAATCAAATAAATATTTAAGTTATTTGATAAATAAAGTGATATTTATTTATTGCTTCTATGCAACAATGTCCCAGAGCTGAGGACTGAACACGAGGCATCCACCAGAGTCTGTTGGCAACCTTCAGTCTCGAAAGACTCTGGTATCGCACTCTGAAAGGTGGTTCTGGAACAGCGTCTAGTGTGGCTGAAAAGGCCAATTCGGGAGTGACAATCCCTTCCACACTGGGAGCAAGTGCAGTCTGTCCCTGGTCTGTCTCCCTGGCTATGGGCCTTCCTTCTTTGCCTCTTAGCCTCAGACTGTTGGCCAAGTGTCTCTTCAAACTGGGAAAGGCCATGCTGCACAGCCTGCCTCCAAGCGGGCCGCTCAGAGGCCAGGGTTTCCCACCTGTTGAGGTCTACTCCTAAGGCCTTCAGATCCCTCTTGCAGATGTATCGCAGCTGTGGTCTACCTGTAGGGCGCTTTCCTTGCACGAGTTCTCCATAGAGGAGATCCTTTGGGATCCGGCCATCATCCATTCTCACGACATGACCGAGCCAACGCAGGCGTCTCTGTTTCAGCAGTGCATACACGCTAGGGATTCCAGCTCGTTCCAGGACTGTGTTGTTTGGAACTTTGTCCTGCCAGGTGATGCCGAGAATGCGTCGGAGGGTTAGGGTTAGGGTGTGATTTTATTTGCTCCCATACTGAGGGGCTTGGCTTCTAAGGCACACGAACAGTCTCAAGGGAATTTTCCTCTTGGACCCCAGCTGCTGTATCCCAGAAAGGCTGGCCCCAGGAACTGCGGGATCCCATTGGAAAAGTTCTTTGCAGGGTCCCCCGGCCAAGGTCTGTAGAGTCTTAGAGACATAAATAAAATTTATGGTAGACTCTATATCTCTCTGGCGGAATGGAAAGCCATCCAAACGTGCGCTTAAAAAGTGCATTTGAGTTGACGGATCGAATGGATGTCCACGTTTTAATACAGAATGGTGGACATGCTTGAAGTCTCCTTCAAGCAGACAAACAAAATGTGTAGATTCCCTTGAGAAAAGTAATGACACAACCATTTGTTTTAGTGCCTGTAAAATGATTTAGGAAAAACTTTAATTTTATTTTTTATTTTTACCCTGGCCTGGGGTCCCCAACTGGGAGCAATTGATCCAATTGGCTTAAAGCCGACCCTGGCCCCAGAAGTTACTTATCACCAACCTGGGTTTGGCAACCCGCAGCGCAGTCCTGCAAGGGAAACCAACACCTCCCTCCTCTCACTCTTAATCTTGCAAGACTGGCCTGCAGTTTTGCTCTCTGCTGAAGCCACTCGGCTCATCTCCATTTGCAATCCCAGCAGATTTGGGCCTGTGTCTGTGGATAAGAACTGTTGACTCATTAAGCAAAGCTGGGCTTTGAGTCTCCATCCTGGGCTAAATCCTCCCCCTCGCTGCCCATTCGTTAGCACAAGGAGTGAGGCAGTTCAGCCTCCAGAGAACAAGGTGGAAATACTGGGTGATGCCCACCCTTTCTCTCCCCTGTTCTGCTGCCTTCAGAAGATCTCATCGCTACAGCCTTCAGCTGCAGGACAGCCCACGACTCCCCACATCACCCCCACAAAACTGGCAGAGGCAGAAGGAAGCCAGTGCTACCTGCTCAACCTTTGTGGCAGACTCCTGCTCCCAGGGTCTTCTCGCCCCCCCCCCCCCGGCACAGTCCACCATCGCAGCTGTGAGGTGCCATTTCTTGCAGCCATTGCACAATCCATGCAACAACTTTTTGGGGGGGGGGGAGCCAGAGATGGTCATGATGGAGATGTGAGGCCCAGACCCTTCAATCAAAAAGCCTGCCCCAAATCACCATAGTCAGCTAGTTTTAGTGCAAGGAGCTGTGGTCAATGCAACAATCAAGGATCAGAGCGATGCACTGCAGCTTCAAGTGGTGCTGAATTTTTACCAGCGATGCTCCTTTGGGGGAACAGAGTGTTTGCTTCTTGGGGTGAGGTCTTGCCCCTCACCCTTCCCTCGCTGAAGTGTGGCTTCCACTAGCAGGTCCTGGTCTGATTCAGTCACGAAGGGAAACCCCACCACCACCCCATCCAGGATACTGGAAAGTCTGGCAAAGCTACAGATGAACTGGAGAGCAGGCAGGCCGCGTCTTCCCAAGTGAACTCTTAGCGGAGGCTCTGCGGGCTTTAAGCATCTGGGAATTGCTTTGGGAATGCTGAATTCTGAGCACACCAGGAAAAGTAGCACAGACACAAAGAATGTAATCGCTGGCATTATCAGCTTGATGTTCTGGCACGTGTGCAGACTCCCAACACCCAGCTGGCATTGTCTTAAAGACACCTCCTCCTCCTCTTCTAGAAATATCACTGCTTCTAATGCCCCTGGATGTGCCAAGGAGAGAGGAGCAAAGATGGGGGGGGGGAGAGTCCAAGAAAGGCTGGGTGGGTTGGCTGACGGTGGGGGGAGGGAGGGAGAGGAAGCCATTCCCAGAGGTGCTTCCAAGAGGAGGCTCCAAAGCCGACGCCCCAGACAGGAGGCTGCCCTGGACCCCCCAGGTGACGTGTAATAGGTCTCCAGTCTTTCCTTGAAGAAGGAGTGGTGAGAGAAAATGCTCCTGCCCTTCAGTGCGCCCCCCCCCCAACCCCACGACTAATTTCCAATTCTTGGGCAGTGGAGAGATTGGCAAGCAAGTGCCAGGAGCCAACATTTGCTCCCAAGCGCATTATGGCAGCAGGTGGCCACGACCAGAATGGGGGAAGGGGCTTGGCCAAGGGCCCTGTAGAGTCAGGCAGCCAGGAGGGGCCTTGGGGTGGTCTGGGGCAATTGTGCCCCTGTGATGGAATGCCTCGTCTCCTGGCCCGAAGGTGCATCTGGGGGAGCGGTTTGGCCTCCGGGAGTTGGGCGCCTGAAAGCCTGGCTGTCGATTGCAAAGCAAAAGACTTTTCCTCTCTGTGCTTGTCGTCCCCCCCCCCCCCCGCCATCCCTGCTCGGCTTGGATGACGATTGCAACACCTGAAGCCAGAGGCTTTACATTCTCCGTGGAGGGAATGGCGTCCCCTTTTTTCCTGCTTTACAAGTGTTCTTGCTTATAGCTGCATGAAATTACAGCCAGCACCGATCAGCCTCTTAGAGGAAGATAAGGTAGAAGCCTATCAAGTGTGGCAGCCGGGCTGTGCGGAGCCGAGGAGCTGGGCGTCCCCGAGACGATACCTTGTAATAGGTGAGGGCTGAGGGGACTCTGAATGGGGTCCAGGCCCCACTGACCCACTGAGGATGCGTTCGGCCCTTGGTGGGGATTCTTTGCTGTGGTTTCTGCCATGAAGCCCACGCATCCCCAGACCACTAGAGGACTGAGAATAATCATGTCAGGAGTTCTAACGTCAACATGTAAACATAGCCAATAATCTGTTTGCAGTTGGGCTTCTGCCCGGAGCTGACCTGCAAATTGCAGCGCCCGTCTCTAGACACTCAGGACGTGTAAAAATAACTACACAAGCGAGGAGGCTCTGTGCATACCTGAGCACATATTCATTGCCCAGGCAGGATCTTCCTCTCCTTCCCTCTCTGTCCGCTGGCTGTCCATATTGGGCTCAGGATTTCTGGGCTTGCATTCCGTATTCGGAGAGGAAATGGGATGTATAAAATGAAACACCGTGTGGGGGAAGGAAGCAGAAAGAAGCTTCCCTCTCCCTTCCCCTCCCACAGTACTGGGAGCACTGCACCGGTGTAAGATTTGGGGCAGAGTCCTTCACACGAGGCAAAGTCAGGAACTCATAGCTACAAGAAGTGGTGAATTTGAACCTGGGTCTCCCCTGCTCCTAGTCCCAACACTCCCAACTTCTAGATTAGGCTCCTTCACTCTTGAAGGAGCGGTTTAAGAAAAGGACACTGATAGATGGCCTCATTGCACAAGGGTGTGCTGGGTCGCACAATTGACTTGACGGCCTCCTTGCTGGCTATGAGATGCATTTGTTCCAAGAGTGTGGGGTGTGTGTGTAAAAACACACCTGTCCATCTCCCTCCATAAGGGTGGAAGCAGGAGAGTCCTTGCCTTGGGACGTCTGTCTGTGGCAGCTGCCTCCTCTGAGACCTGCCTGCTGTCTATGCCACGGCTGTTCTGCTTTGCCAGGCATTCAGGGCCGGAATCACCCACCTGCCTGCAAGCGCAGGAGTCCTTTCTCAGGCACCTTCCCCAGCTGTGGAAGGCAAGGCACGTGCAACAGTCCCGCCCTTCCTCCCACGCTACGCTTTGAGCGTCTCCACAGACACAGGCCTGCACCTTTGGTGACTGTAGCACACCTTTCATCAGGAGGCAAGGAAGACCTTCCTGCCTGCTCTGCCCCCCCCAACTGAAGCTCTCTCCTCTCCTAGGGGAGTCAAGCAGTGCACCCGAGCCAGCCTGCCTCCCAAATCATGGAACAGGAGCCAATCTCCTGGGTGAAGCGATCACACCCCCTGCGTTCCTCACCCTGCTGGGAGTGCCTCTGGGGAAGAGGTTCCCTGAGGATTGATTTCCTCTCCCCCCGCCCCGGGGGGTTTGCAAATGGCTGCCTAATATCCCCCAGGCAGCTGGCTGCTTAATCCCAGCATTCCAGTCATCCCTGGAGGTTTGTCTCCAGTCCCAAATTGCCACCCTGTTTTCAGGGACTCTCCAGAGCAATGCAAGAGAGCCCCCCCCACCACCCACCGTTCCTCAACAACAGCTGTGCAGTCGCAGGGAGCAGCTGCCAACTTCTCAGCCAGCGAGGGCAGCTGTGTCTTTGCAACAGGCAGGAGCAGGAGATCCTGTTTTCTGGAAGGAGCCTCACTTGCTGTTTACATTTTACAATGTGATAGATAAGATGTGAAAAGCAGCCCGTGACTCGCCTCTTCACAGTCTTCTGAGCTCTTGGAGATGAGGGTCTGCAAGAAGTTGGCTCTTGCACCAGATGAAACACCGGGCAGGCTCCCAGCCAAGGGCATCAAGGCCTACTGGCTGGATGTGGCCCCTGGAAGCTCTTTAATTGCCCCCTCCCCAATAATTGGGCTCTCCCAGAGCTGCCCTTTCAGCATTGCTGCTTCTCCAAGGCATCGCTATGCAGGGCACCTCTCAGCCGCTGACGCCTCGGCCAAAGTGGCGCTGCTGAAAGGACAGCCCTGGTCATCACTGGACTCTCCTATATCTTGAAAGTATGATCGAGATTTGCATATTGCCTCTTCTGTCATTAGCAGCCTATGAGTTCCTACTTGCGCTCGTTCCTAGTCACAATCTGCTTAACGATGTCACTTCCTGCTTAACGATGTCACTTCCTGTTCCTGGCAGGTGCCAGGAATGCTCTCTGGCTCACTACACGAAACGGGTTTGACACCCCTGCCCCAAGCGCCAGCCACATCCTGCTCACGTCTCCTGAACGGAGGGAGATGAGCACAGAACGGTGACTCAGTCAGGGGTGAACAGGAAGGCCTCTGAGGGCAGCCACTTCTGGGGAGCCTCTGCGCGGAGAGAGCGAGTGCTCTGACTGGATCCAGCGCTGAGACATGGAGACAGCTGGCAGGCAGCCAGGGCTGGCAGTAGATCAGGCAGAGCAGAGACCTTTCCTTCTCACTGGGTGCTTTGGGCTCCCGGGACTCCTCGATTACTTCAGCAATTAACTCTCCTCGCATGTCAGCATTTTCTTATGGCAGACACTCTGGGGGAACGGAGAGATTTATTTCCCTGCGAATCAAAGGTGGGGGTGGGGAATTCATTACACACACCACTAATTTGCAGTAAAACCGTGCAAACAGCAAGAGGAAAACGGAAAGTCGGACCACGCAAGAAAGGGGAGACCAGGAAAAACACCTGAGTGATGGGAATCAAGGCCTCCCATGCCTGTCCCTCTCAGTCTGCTCCCTGCATAGTTTTTCCCCTGTGGCTTCTCCTGCCCTGCCAGGTCTTGGTCAGCCCTGCTGCAGAAGGAGGAGTGGGCCTGCACCACTGCCTTCCTTGCCTCTTGCAAGGATCTTCTTCCCACTCCAAGTGAGGCTTCGGGCCAAGTTGCTTCTCAGCAATTCCTTCACACCATGTTCTTGTAATTATCCCCTGATTAATTTTTTTCCCAGCCGTCCCCCGTTACACCTCCATGTTCCTCCTGGTTACACAAGAGCCCACACAACAAATTAGCATTCCCTTCCCTGCTGGCAGGTGCCAGGAATGAAGAGCACCATCGCATTCCATTCCAACAGCCCTGCCTCACTTGACATCTGCCGCTGGGCACTGACTGTGGGAGAGATGAACGGCACTCGCTTGTCCCAAGTCTTTTCTTCCCAGGACTGGGCACCAGTTGGAAAGCTCCACCTCCCGAGAGGGGGCCTCCTCTGTGGTGGCACCCAGGAAACTGTGGAACTCCTTGCCCCCGATGTGAGGCCGGCTTCATCACTACCACTGTTCTGAAGAAGTGTTTCTGTGCCCTTTCTCTTTGGGGCCTCCGGTGGTGTTGTGCCATCTCCTCCTGGCTGCACTGTCTTTGATCTTTGTTTTCTGTCACTGTATCTTGCTTCATGCTTTCTTTGCGCTCCTGCTGAATGTGTTTTTGTGTTCTTTCGATATGCGGCGAGCCAAACAGTTAATATTTTGGTTAGCTGAACTCCAGCACACACGTACATGGAAACGCATTCAGGGAAGGACGGGCTGTGCGTTTGCACGTACGCCGATGCTGCAAGCTGTGTCCGTTGTGCTGGTTAGCAGGCAAGGAGCAAAACCGGCAAGTGCAGCCTCACAGAAGCCGGCCCTCCCTCTCCCCCCCCAACGCGGTTTGGAAATTGGTGAGAGTTGGTGCATCTCCGCCGGAGCGCTATTTTTAGCCGCTGAATTTGTACTCCGAAAGCCCATTACGCTTCAGAACAAACTGTTCGAATGTGCATTAACAGCCACCAAGACGCTTCTGTGGGATCTGTGTGGCTGCAAGCAGCAGTCTTGCCCCCTCCCACCCTCTCCGCCTCAAGGGGAGCCTCACCAGCCCTGCCTGTGAGCACAGACGGAGTCCGTGGGGTAGAGACGGGCTGGGACAGAGCCTGCTCCGGGGGCACTGCAGCCTCTTTGGGGCAGGCCCCAAAAGTTCCAGCCCCAAAGGAAGTTCAGGAAGTCGCCCTTGCCTGGCAAGGCAGTCTACTTGCTGCTGCCCCCTTGAAAGGGGGAAGGGACTGAAGGGCGTCAGCCACTCCCCTCTCCTCCACACCATTTGCAGGTCAGCAACTGTCCCACCTCACACTGAGCACTGCTGCACGGTTGTGGGCCCCCACCCCCATGAAGGTACTGAATTCTCTGCCGAAGGAGGTGGTGCTGATTGTGATCTCTGACTTAGGGCACAAGCGTATGCATGTCTACTCAGAAGTAAACCCTTTTGTGGTCAATGGGGCTTACTCTCAGGGAAGTGTGGATAGGATTGCAGCCTTAGATGACTAGACAAATTGGGGGGGGAGTAGGGGAGGGCTAGAAAAAGATGTGGGTTAGTAAGAGGCAGGAGGTGTGGTCTGGAGGCTGAGACTTGCCTGCCGCCTTGCTGCAAAAGCCAAGCAGAACCGGTCGCTTGGACGGGAGACCAAGAGGCTGTGGGTGAGTCTATGCAGTGCGGAGGAGTCTGCTGGCAGGAACAGATAACAGCCTTGAGGAAGCAGGTCTGAAACTTGATTTGCAGCTGCCTGTGAGAGCCTGGAATGCCCAAGAGCCAGGACGGCGAACGCACCAGAAGAGAAACCCCAGGAGGAAAGGAGGTTTGGTGAGATGAGTTGTAAAAACTTCTTTGAGAAATGGATTGACTGCATGCTCAGCCTGCCTGTAAAGCACCTGGAATCTACTGAGAAAAGTGGCATATAAATAGCATTGCAGCATCTCCCTTTGACTACTGGGGTGCAAGAGAAGAGGCTAGCAGGCTAGAGGGTCTCCATGGAACCTCCCACTCCCCACAGGTCCTCTTTCACTTCATTCCGCCCTTCTTTTTCAATCCAGAGAGCAGGCCAGGCTGGTAAGCAGATGCAAACAAGCCCCAGTGCCTGAGTCAGCCCCCTCGTTTGTCCTCACTGATGGGCCAACCCCTGCTTACCCAGCATGCCTCTCTAATTCCTCCTCCATCTGCCAATAAACAAAGCCAAGGCTCTGTCCTTTGAGAGGGCATGGGACATGCCAAAGGCCACCCCGGCGTTAGAGGTAGAGCCTCCCTGGGCAGGGAGGTTCTATTTAGCCATCACGTCTAACTGCTTTTGTTAGTCCTTTCCTCCTCTCCGTGCACACATGTGCCTAGTTCACTTTTAAAGCAGTCTAAGCGCACGGCCACCATCACCTCCTGCAGTAACAGATGCGACACTCAGCTCCGCACGAGGCAGAAATATCTCCAGGGGCTGGGATCCTCACAGGGAAAACAGCCAGACTGTGGGCCAGGCTGCGACACCTTCGTTTTCCTCTGGAAAAGCTCGGATCTGTGTCATGGAGACACACCCACCTGGGGAGGGGGGGAACCCAAACGAGATAACCTTCCCCAGCTGTCTCTCCCACACAGTGCTCTTAGCTCTATTTTTTCCAGAGGTGGGAGGCTCAGAGCAGCTCCAGTGATGGGTTCCTCCAAACCAGGGAGTGTATGAGCGAGTGGGAAGAGAAGAGTGGATGGCAGGGTGTAGTGTGCAAGTTCCCAACCCCAGGGAGCTTTGGGGAGGCTTTCACACAGAGAGGGAGACAGCCCTCTACTGGAACTGACCCTCCTTGGAGAATGCATGTTGCTTAGCCAGGGAGCTGCAGGGTTGTGTGCAGTTGGCTACAGACCGAGGCTGGGCCCTAGAGCCTCCAGGCCACTCCGGGTGGGGGGTCCTAGCTAACACTCAGGTCCAGCACGACCACAGTCAACCTTCAAAGGGCACACATGCCTCCGGACCCCCTTCTTCTTCCAGAAGACTCTGTCTGGCCCTTCTGCGGCCCAGCACGTGTGCCAGATCCTGCTTTCATAGATCTGGGAGGAGGAGGCAAGGCATGTGAGAGCTTCCAGGCAGCCTTGCCCCAAACACCTCTTGAGGCCACGAAGCACCCTGACTCACCTGGCCAGGAGGTGCCAGGACACGTTCAAGCCTGCTGTCACCCCACCCACTGCTGCTGCCCTCGCCAGGGAGGGACAGGAACAGCCTTTGCCGCCACCGACACCCCTGGCACGTTTGGCAGCTGCAGCCCCCCGTGTTGTCTGGCAAATTACATTATTTATTCTGATTAAATGTGCTTACAATTGCAAAAGCGATTCCCTTAATTGAAAGCACCGCCAGCATTTTAATAAAGCCATAAAAGAGGATGTAAATGCGCCCATAAAGGGGAGAGGGAGGCTGCCTCTCCGAGGGATGGCTCTGGGCCCGCTGCGCTGCTGAGCGGCTCCCAAACACAACCAGCCGGGAGAGGAACCAGGCGGGAGCCCAGGCAGGCCGCTGCCTGCTGCCGAGTCAAGCAGCACTGCCTGCTCCAGCTGCCTGCAGCTCCCCAGAGGCGGTTCCTCAGAAGTGCCCTTCTGGGTCAGGCCAGTCCAGTAGGGCCAACGAGCTCTGTGTGGAATGACAGGATGCCCTTTGGCCCCAGTCCCGGGCCTTCGGAGGAGCCCTAAGTGGAGGGGTCATCCATCCAGTGGCCATCGCTAAGACACCCGGTGCGCAGGGGCACAGACACTTTTAACAGCCTCAGAAGGCCCTTCTTCACCTCAGGTCCACTGTCGGGGGTGCAGGCTGGGACTCCCTCCAGTTGTGTACCCAGGACAAGGACTCTGTCTGCCCCCCTTAGCTGCGCTGCATCTATCCAGCAACTGTTACCTTGCACATGCCTGATCTTGTCTGATCTCATCAGCTAAGCAGGGTCAGGCCTGGTCAGTACTTGGATGGGAGACCGCCTGGAAATCCCGGGTGCTGTAGGCTTCTACCATAGTCTTTCCAGACTGAAGGTTGCCAGCCATCTCCCTATACTGAACACTATCTCCCGATCTTGTCTGACCTCGGAAGCTAAGCAGGGTCAGGCCTGGTTAGTACTTGGATGGGAGACTGCCTGGGAATCCCGGGTGCTGTAGGCTTCTACCAGAGTCTTTCGAGACTGAAGGTTGCCAACCATCTATCCAGCCTAATGGGCATCTAGATGACACATTGGGTTTTGTGCTCTGGCGTACGCCTTGCACGGCTCGGTTTCCATCGGTGCTGCTGAGGTTCCAGGCTGCTCTGAGTCCCCTCGGTGGGCATAAATCACCCCATTCTTGTCCTCAGGGGGTCAGCTGGTTTTACAGAAGGATTTTTATCCCTGAAGAAAGGCAAGATTGGACTCAATGAACTCCCAAGTCCCTTTCGTGCATGGGCTGCGTTCTCCTCCCGTCTACTGCAAAGGGGGCCAGGCCACAACACCTCCCCGAGGGTTGGTTTCCAGTCCAGGCTCCCAGAGAGATGAACGATGCCACCAGGAGACGCTGATCCCCGCAGTCCTCCAGCTTCACCCGTCCCCCGGCTAAGCTCCCTCTGGAATGTGCATGAACAGAACAGGAGGGGGGAGGCGTGGCAGTTTGCATTTGAGAAGTCATCTCACATCTGGACTAATTTGTTATTCATCTCTCCAGCCTCAACATCCAGAGCTTTGTCTGAGTCTCTGCGCTGTGGCAGATGGGCGAGGGGGGGAGAGCCTCAAGGGCAGTTGATTCAGATTCTGTATCCTTGGCAGAGCGGGTGCGACGCAAGGCTGAAGGTGACTGAGAAGAGATGGCATTGGTGCGAACGGAGGGTGTCAGCCCAGCACTGCTGTCTCTCTTGCAACAACGGCAGCAAAATGAATTGATTCATAAACCAGATGGATTGGTTTTTAAACCATTCCGTGGATTAAAGAGCTGCCCCAATTAACAGAGCTGGCATTCCAAAGAAGCACTGCGCTGGTGTTAATTCTGGTGACATCACAATTTGACTTGTGCGCTCTACAATCCACGGGACTGCCCTTGAAGCCTGTCCAAAAGCTCTATCTAGTACCGAATGTCAGGGCCAGGATCTCCTCAGGGCACTGTTGCTCTGGCCACCACGTGCCTGCACTTTGGCCTTGCGGCTGGTGGCAGTGTGCATGGGAAGCGCCCTTCCCCAAGACAGCTTAACAGGCCCAGGCACTGCCTGTGTGCCAGCAGGCAGGGGAAACTCACCTGTTCTGCCCATTCTGATGCCCCTTTTTGTAATGGAGCTCACTGGTTGAATGCAGAAATCTGGAGTCAAAGGTTCAGCCACGATGTCCACTGGAGGTTTTGGGGTAGCCTCTCCCTCCCAGGCTAACGCACCTTGTAGGGCTGCCGTTCCCTTGGTCCTCCCATCACCCTGCACTCCTTGGAGGAACAAAAACATACAAAATGATGCAGAAAGCTCACAGAAGGCCTTGGGAAGACGGACAGTTGCGAAGGACGACACACGACTACAACCCTCCTTCCTCAATTCTGAGCCTCTTTTGCAAACCCCTGTGATTGCATCTTCCCTGTTCTAAAGCAGGAGAGGGCAGATCTCAGCCCATCACGCCTTGGACTTCAAACAACAGCCAAGACGCAGATGAAGTCCAGGCGGGAGCCCAGGTCTACCCACCCAGCAAATGGCCACGGAGGCAATAAGCTTAAGCAGGAGCCCAGGTCTACCTGCCTGGTTGACCTGGCTCTGAAGGTAGTGCTCATGGCCCCTCCCAAATACAGACACTGGATCCACGCCTGGTTCCAAGGAGAGTCAACTCTCAGAAAGCTGGGAGGATTCAGCTCAACCAGGTAGATTCAGTAAATTCAAATCTTCTGTACTTTGCTTTTTAAAAGTAATGAACATTGTAAAAAAAAAAACTAGTGTTCCAATGGCGTTACTGTATTCAGCAGATCTTTCCTCCTGCTTTGATGTAAAGTAAATAAATTTTATTTTAATATGTATCAATGCATCAGCAATGTGTCATCAACAAATGCTATATAGGTGTTATATAGGTGTTAAATAGGTGCTGTGCAGGTGCTGTATAGGTGCTGTATAGGTGCTGTATAGGCGCTATGTAGGTGCTATGTAGGCACTATATAGGTGTTAGGTGCTAGATAGGCATTATATAGGTGTTAGATAGGCACTGTAGAGGTGTTAGATAAGCGATATATAGGTGTTAGATAGACATTAGATAGGCGCTACATAGGTGCTAGATAGGCACTAGATAGGCGCTACATAGGGCAGGAGATCTTGTCTAGAGGATACAGCCTCCGTTTGCCTGAAGATAACATCTGCAGGTCGCCAGTTCAAGGCCACTGGCACCATGAATGGTGAGACTTTGAAGCAGCTGACAAGCCGAGCTGAGTTATTCCACCGGCTCTTCGGTGTGAGCGAAGAAGCATGTTGGCTGCCCTCCATGTGAGAGATGAAGGAGCTGCTTGTCAGCTTGCGTGGGAGGAAACTGGAGGCCAGAATGTGATACCAGATCAGAAAGATCCATCTGAAATGTTGTGGTTCTTGAAAGATAGAACCTTCTTCAATTGTAAAAATCCCTACAGGATTTAGAACAGCCTGCCTTTGTAAACCGCCTTGAATAAAGTCTGAGGAGAAATCTGACGACCAAGAAAGGCAGTATATAAATACCTGTATTATTATTATTGCTAGATAGGCGCTAGATAGGTGTTAGATAGGCGCTCTATAGGCACTAGATAGGCACTATATAGGTGCTAGATAGGCGTTAGATAGGCGCTACATAGGTGCTAGATAGGCATTAGATAGGCGCTAGATAGGCACTACATAGGTGCTACATAGGCGTTAGATAGACGCTACATAGGTGCTAAATAGGTGTTAGATAGGCGCTATATGACAGCAACTGTTACCCTGCACATGCCTGATCTCATCTGATCTCGGAAGCTAAGCAGGGTCAGGCTTGGTTAGTACTTGGATGGGAGACTGCCTGGGAATACTGGGTGCTGTAGGCTTATATCATAGTCTTTCGAGACTGAAGGTTGCCAACCATTTTTTTAGGCACTATATAGATACTAGATAGGCGCTACATAGGTGCTAGATAGGCATTAGATAGGCACTATATAGGTGCTAGATAGGCATTATAGGTGCTATATAGGTGCTAGATAGGCGCTATATAGGTGTTAGGCACTAGATAGGTTTTAGATAGGCGTTAGGAATAGGCCTTATATAGGTGCTAGATAGGTGTTGCATAGTCACTAGATAGGCGTTAAATAGGCACTTTCAATACAAGTAAATACTACCTGCATCACAGTGAAATGTTTTGCTTTTGCAGGGTTGTAGGCCTGTGTATTGCACTTGTGTGTAAATGAAAGGATATGTTGCATGTTATTTCTGTGTAGGCAATACATTTTCCATGCATGCAGACAAGCATTTATTCTATGAGAATTATTGTCACCTGGCTTGTCAGACAATGAATGCATCTGTCAAAAAAAAAAACACACCACATTTTCTCTTCCTGAAATTTGGGGGAGTTTTGGGTCTTTGATGTTTCTCCAGACTCATCCTTTCATTTTGCCCACCAGTATAGATACCTGAAATCCTTGCCCCCCCCTGAAAAAATAGTCACCCCCCACCTCCATGTGACCCCCCACCTCTAGAATCCTGCCTCCTAGATCCCAGGAGCTCAGCATCAAACGCTCAGGTTGTCAGGGATTGTGCTGAGCCTCTGCTAAACTGCTCCTGCTGTGTTTTGAGCAGGGTTAGTCAGTAATGAAAAAAGCCAGGTGGAGATGGAGAGGACAGAGCAGCGACACACACCAAGCGCCTCTTCAGCCTGAGCGACCTGGACTCTTATTCTGGGGCTTCATTTCTCCTTCCAAGGAGTTCTCTGGACTCTCAGGCCTGCTGGAGCATCAAGACAGAAGCTCCTGCACAGGTTCTCCATGGAGGAAAAACCCCTTCACACTTGTACACTTCACTTTTCCACCCTCTGACAGCAGTCAAAGATTTGCTACCTTTGAGATTCCCGAGAACAGGAGTGCTGTCCAATGGGGCAACTGCAGCTCCCCAGGAGGAAGGAATCCTTCAGTCTAGAGAGCAGATCTGTTCCTCAGTCCCCCCTGCAACCTGGTCCAGCGGTGGTTTTGCCATAGGGGCTGGGCCTGCCACTTGCACCACCAGTGGTCAGCCAGACCAAATGGCAGGAGGGTGGTGGTGCACCCAGAGAGGCCATGGAATTGCTTTTCTGCTCAAGAGGACCACCCTGGTGATACACCCAGGCCTCTGCCGAGTCCCCCCCCCCGCCCCGCCCCTGCTCTCAGGCCTAATTTTTCCCTCTCACCCCAAGCATGTGCCACGCTTCATCGGGCCCTTTGATGTTTTGTGTAATGCTCTGCATTGCCAGGGAAATAGGAAAAGGCTATTTAAAGTTTAATCAGATTATATTGGCTTTCCTAGCTGAGGGTGGCAGATCAATTAACACAATGAGGTCTGCCGCTGGGGTGCTTTGCAGTGTGTGCAATTTGCAAAACCTCCCGGCAACCAGAAGCAGTGAGTTTGGGGGAACGGGGAGACTTGCCTGCAGTGTGCCGGGAGCCTGCCTGTTCCTCACAGTTAGTAGGAGCTTTAGTTTCGAAGTCCTGCCGACAGAGTGGAGTCCCCTCACCTTGGAGCAAGCAGTGGGAATGCGTTTGAGACTCCTGGGCAGCTCACTCAAGAGGCAGCAAGGAAGGGTGCAATTTCCTGCCTCTTCGCTGGCCTTTAGGTTACCTCAGTGCAAGGGCCAGCTGTGTCCAGCTGAGCACCCAAGGGGCACGAGAGGGGCTCAGACCACAGTAGGAGGCTAAGGCTGAACCACTGTCAGCTGGCTGAAAGACTGGGCTCTGGGAAGGTGTCCGCCTCCATCTGCCCCCCTGGCTTGGACAAGGAAGTGGGGGCTGGGACAGGAGAAGAGTGTGGTGAGTTAGAGCACCCCCAACCCCCTGGCAAAGCAGCTGCCTCCCTTGTCCTTTTCCAAGTGGGAAGAGCAAAAGCTGGCACCTCACCAGGTCAGGGGGCAGAATCCAACAGAGGTGCCAGGAGGTCTTAGCACCTGGTCCTGTGAGGTACCAGGATAAGACTCCTCTTTTTGGCAAAGGGCCTCAGACTGCCGGCTATTTGCTGGCAAAACTATCTGATGTTACTCCAAAGAGCTTTGCTGCTCCCATTATTCAGAGCTTCTAACAATTGCAACTGTTTGCAAGTCCTCAATCTTGGAAGTGAATAGACCAGCCGAGTCCAAAGAGAGAGAGAAGGCCAATTCCAGGGCAGGAGAGGACGAAGACAGCCCCTGACCAGAAATATTCCTTTTCCTGGGCTCCTGCTCAAGCTCAGTCTCACTGCTGCCCTTCAGGCTGTCTCCAAGATGCAAGGGAGGCTCTTTCCAAGTCCTGCCACTACCCACAGGACGGCCCAGCTTCCCCCAGCACAACTAATGAGGGAGTCTTTCTCCACCAAGTCACTCACCATCCAGGCTTTTCTCGGCGGCTGCCGTGTCTTTTCTTATTTGTTCTGACGGGAGCAAGAGTCTCGCCTGATTTGTACAGAATCAGGCAGGCAATTATTCTCTGTGCAGACAGGAGAAGGAAGGGAACCAGGATTCTCCAGCAGGGCGGGATAACGGATCGATCTTGTCGACACACTCAGCTGCGAGTGTCTGAGCCTGGTTCTGTGGAGAGGGGGGCAAAAGATGCATGCACATGCACAGGGGCTGCCACAGGTCTCTGCAGCCACTGAGCAGCAACTCACATCTCTGGCTGCAGTGCACACACACACCCCCTTTGCTCACACAAACCCCAGGCTCCTGGCCTCCGCTGACCACCTTCTTGTTCAGAAAAAGAAGCCCAGATGAGTTTGACCAGCAAGTTCCATTCCCAGCACGCAGGCAGCAACCCTTCCCACGATTTGGCTTGCAAACATTCTCCGATACACCACTCTTGAACATGGAGGTTCCATTCCAGACGACCACAGCTAATCAGGCAAGAACCTCACTTCTGGAGCTGACCAGAGATCCACCCAGAGCGGCATCCTTTTTTTCCTACAGCGGCAGTTAGATGCCTCCAGGAGGCCCACCAGACAGGGGCATGATCTCCTCTTGCTTAAGAACATGAGCCCCACTGGATCAGGCCAAAGACCCAACTAGTCCAGCTTCCTGTATCTCACAGCGGCCCACCAAATGCCCCAGGGAGCACACCAGATAACAAGAGACCTGCAGGGCTTCCTGGGAATTGTAGTTAAGAACATAAGAACAGCCCCACTGGATCAGGCCATAGGCCCATCTAGTCCAGCTTCCTGTATCTCACAGCGGCCCACCAAATGCCCCAGGGAGCACACCAGATAACAAGAGACCTGCAGGGCTTCCTGGGAATTGTAGTTAAAAACAGAAGAACAGCCCCACTGGATCAGGCCATAGGCCCATCTAGTCCAGCTTCCTGTATCTCACAGCGGCCCACCAAATGCCCCAGGGAGCACACCAGATAACAAGAGACCTGCAAGGCTTCCTGGGAATTGTAGTTAAGAACATAAGAACAGCCCCGCTGGATCAGGCCATAGGCCCATCTAGTCCAGCTTCCTGTATCTCACAGCGGCCCACCAAATGCCCCAGGGAGCACACCAGATAACAAGAGACCTGCAAGGCCTCCTGGGAATTGTAGTTAAGAACATAAGAACAGCCCCACTGGATCAGGCCATAGGCCCATCTAGTCCAGCTTCCTGTATCTCACAGCGGCCCACCAAATGCCCCAGGGAGCACACCAGGTAACAAGAGACCTGCAAGGCTTCCTGGGAATTGTAGTCAAGAACATAAGAACAGCCCCACTGGATCAGGCCATAGGCCCATCTAGTCCAGCTTCCTGTATCTCACAGCAGCCCACCAAATGCCCCAGGGAGCACACCAGGTAACAAGAGACCTGCAAGGCCTCCTGGGAATTGTAGTTAAGAACATAAGAACAGCCCCACTGGATCAGGTCATAGGCCCATCTAGTCCAGCTTCCTGCATCTCACAGCGGCCCACCAAATGCCCCAGGGAGCACACCAGACAAGAGACCTGCAAGGCCTCCTGGGAATTGTAGTTAAGAACATAAGAACAGACCCACTGGAGCAGGCCATAGGCCCATCTAGTCCAGCTTCCTGCATCTCACAGCGGCCCACCAAATGCCCCAGGGAGCACACCAGACAACAAGAGACCTGCAAGGCCTCCTGGGAATTGTAGTTAAGAACATAAGAACAGCCCCACTGGATCAGGCCATAGGCCCATCTAGTCCAGCTTCCTGTATCTCACAGCGGCCCACCAAATGCCCCAGGGAGCACACCAGATAACAAGAGACCTGCAAGGCCTCCTGGGAATTGTAGTTAAGAACATAAGAACAGCCCCACTGGAGCAGGCCATAGGCCCATCTAGTCCAGCTTCCTGTATCTCACAGCGGCCCACCAAATGGCCCAGGGAGCACACCAGGTAACAAGAGACCTGCAAGGCTTCCTGGGAATTGTAGTTAAGAACATAAGAACAGCCCCACTGGATCAGGCCAAAGACCCAACTAGTCCAGCTTCCTGTATCTCACAGCAGCCCACCAAACGCTTCAGGGAGCACACGTTAGCAAGACACAACCTGTATCTCGATGCCCTCCCCTGGTTGACTCCAGCACCTGGGACGCAAAGGTAAACTCACCTCTGTTTATGGAGCTCTATTTAGCTCCCATGAATAATAGTCATGGATGGATAGACCGCTCTCTTCCTCCTCCGTGAAGTCACCTTTCTCAAAGCCTTTCTAGCTTTCAAAGCCATCTAAGTGGCTCCTTTTGTTAGCGCCAGACTCCTCACCCCCCACCCCAGACCCCTTCTCCACCTCTCACTGTCAGCCCATGACCTTATCACTCCGTGGTTTTTCAGTCTCCGCAAGGTACATTGAAGCTCTCTGGACAGACACGGCTGCATTGTTCTGGCATTCCCTATAGCGCCTCCCCCATGGGTGAGCCTACCCTTTTTTTGGGGGGGGGATGTCACTGCAGATGGATCAGAGCATGGAAGTGCCAGAAAGGCCACAGTCTAATCTCCTGGTCATGAAGAGGAAAGACAGACTCATATCAAAGAAGCAACTTGTTTTATTTTGTATAAATGAAAGAGGACGCAGAGAGCAGCTTTCCCAGGCTGAAGTCTGCTGGATCTCTTCGTCTCTCACAGGTATCTTTGTGCTTTGGGGTAGGAAATGCAAATGGCTCCAAAGGGGCAGGACCCACTGCCTGCGGACAAACATGACGCCCAGAGCCACATGTGATGATGCCTCCTGTGCAGTCTTGGCTTCTGGAGGAAGAAGGGAGAGAGAGAAGCACACCCCGGAAAGATGAAAACGAACTCCCATCTGCCAAAACTCCCGTTCTGAGCTGGAGCAAGCTCTTCCTCCCCCTTCCCTCTGCAAGCCAGTTCCTGGCTGGCCACACTTGCCTCCCTGGCCGTTCCCTAAAGAGCCATCCAGGGTGTCTGCCTGAGAGCAGAGTTTGCTGGATTTAAGCAAAGCCCAACCAACACACAGCTCAGATCCCTTGCAAACAGCACATGATTTGCAGAGCAAGTCAAGCAATGTTAGCAGGCTCTGAGCTGCTCAGGGCCGGCTCCTTCACTGGCTTCTAACTGGCCATTTGGACGAGCTACAGGAGAATCTGAAAAGGGGGCAGCCCAGGCTTGACCTTGGATCATGTGGCCAAAAGCAGAAGCCCCCAACGGAGGAATTTATTGGGTGGATAACTACCAAGAGTAACAAAAATCCCCCAGTTGTTGTGGCTTTCACATGTTATTGGGGTGAGGGCCAGAAGGACGAGGGCACCACTGAGGCTAAACTAACGTGGTCACTCAATGCCAGCTTGCGATGTGAACCTTCTGCTGTTTCTCTGACAACCCCTGTAATTTCATTCCCCTTCTTTGTACTCTAAGTTTAGTAGAAATGAAACAAACAGGACCCCAATTAGGTTTACTTTAAAGGGGAGCTGAGCAGGAAGATGACCTGCAAACGCCGTGAAAGGAAGGCCTGAGGTTTCACTTTTCCATCCTTCCCACCCCGAAACTCCAGTTCCCTGCGCTTGATTTAAGCAAATGACTGGGGGGGGAGGGGGCACCTCCGTTATGCAGATGGTGCTTCCTATAAGGAAATGTTTTATTAACACAGCTCAGCCGCCTGGAGTTTCTTCAGCAGATTCTTTCACAGCAGGACCCTGAAGAAGTTAGTCCAAAGGCAGCATCTTCACAAAACACTTTCTAATTTGTTTTACACACTTAACTGCAGCGGTGGGGGGGGGGGGGGAGAGGCGTTCATCAGAGACACAGCATCTCGCCCCAGCTCAGGGACATAAATTCTCGTTGTGGACGTGGCCAAGTTACTGAATGAAGCTCTGCTGGATTCCCTGAGCCAAATTTATGGGACCCAGCAAGGAAAGAGGCTTCCTTCGGGATCTGCCTGACTCTGCCCTGAAAACTGCTCAGGCAGAACATGCATCTATTTCTGGGCATTCCAGCTGATCCTTTCAATCTGCGTGGTCCTTTGAGGGCTTCCTAAAACACACACAAAGCCACAAGCGGTGGCCAAAGTCCACCTGCTGCGAAGGGGCCCTGGACTGGACTCCAGAACCCACCCACCTCCCCAGAGGGCAGCACTTTACCTTATTCTTTTCCCAGGTATTTCATCATGATACTATTTACATCGTCTTCTTTCCCTTCGGCCTCGGACCGCCGGCTGTCCGCAGTGCCCTCGGTGCCTGCTCTCCCAACACAGCCTTCCCCTTCCGGCCGCTGGACTCTTGGGCGACTCTTGACGCTGTCGGCGCTCTTAAAAGACACCACCGAGCCGGACGATGAAGAAGAGTCTGAGAGGTTCCCAGTGTCCTCCTTGGGTGCTGAGCCTGGCGCCACGGCGTCGGCGAGGAAGCTGCGCTTGGCCGGGACCTGGTCTTCAAAACGAACGCTCAGGGGCCGTTGGCCATCCTTCCGCTCTCTGGGCCCTCTGGACAAACTGCTCGTGGACTGGGCCTTCCGGATGGCTGGGAGGAAGTCATCCAAGTCCACACCCGTCTTCCTCTCGTAGCTCAGGGTTGGGAGTCTCCAAGAGAAAGGGTCGCTCCCCTTTCCTTCACTGGGGACGTCACAGACCCGCCTGCTCTGGAACACCAGTGGTTCTGCCCCCAGATCCGTATCCGAGGTTTCCTCCAGCGACGTCTCCAGGCAGCTTCTCCATGGCCTGAGCCGTGACGTGCCGAAGGCGTCTCCTCCTAGGGCTGGCGAACTGAGCTTCAAGGAGGTGCCATCGGTGCTCTGGACGAGGGAGTCGTAGGACCCAAACTGCGAGGCCCTTTTCAGAGCTGGGGAGAGGGGTGGCTGGGCCGTGCTCTCGGACGACACGCTTCGCAGGCTGGAGGAGCGAACCAGCCCAGCCCCGGCACTGCTGCTGAGCTCGTCCAGCTTTACCGGGAGATCTTCCTCATCATCATTCAAGGTCCTGCACCTCCTCAGGGAGGAGGCACCGGTCATTTGGTAAATGGGCAAGGAGGATGCCTCTCCGAGTGCAAGGGCCCCTGGCTCCTTGTCTTTCAACCTCTTCCTCCGCAACTCTTCAACATACTCAGAAAGCGCCGAGGACGAGCGTGACAGCTTGTCTTCTGTCAGAGGAGACGTTCTTCTAGCCACAGATGGGGACAAAGGGCTTGGGAATCTCTCCTCTGCCATGGCTGGAGAGGACATCCTTCTCAACACTGATGGAGACACAGCTCCCAGCTTTTGAGGAGGGCCAAACTCCTCCATGCAACTAGGCTTCCCATAATCCCGTCTTCGGGCGCCGAGGGGAGGGCTGTTGGTTTTGCCAAAGTCGGCTTCCCCCGGATTTCTTCCATATTCCCGTCTTATCCCACTGAGGGGCGACACGGGCTGGCTCAGTTCTGGATCCTGGCTTATCCTAGGGCAGAAGCGGAAACAGAGACCTTGACCTGGGTGCCAACGAACCCACACATCGCAGCATGAGTGCAAAAAGGGCCACCAGAATTAACAAACACACAGAGAGAGAGAACTACTGAAGGACGCTTAATATTTAAATTAGAAACGGTTTTTGCTGTGCGCGGCTCGTTCTCTCCGTGTCGTGGAATGTAATTTCTGGAGCTCATTAAGCTAACGACTAGTGGTTGAATTATTTATTGGACCTATTCGTGCTCAGCCTCTCCGCCAAGCCTTGGTCGGTCTGGGGACCAGAGCTGCGGCTTTCCAAGTCTACCTGACATCCATTCGAGGCACTTCACATCACCAAAATACCTCTAGCCTGCCTTTCCCAGGCTGAAGACAGATGCTGAGAGAAGAGACCATCAAAGCACCACAAAATGGTAGGTGACTCAACCAAGCCAAGAAAACCCCTCTCAAGCCGCTTCTCATCACGCTGCCCTTCAAAAATGACCCAGAATAGGGCAGCCTGGAAGTCTCCTCTTGCCCCAGTCCACAGCGGTCTGCCAACAGCCACAGTTACACCATCAGCAGTTAGGCAACTGTGCGACTCGGAGTCTCTGGGAACTCCCAGGGAGGGAGTCGTCCCCCAGCCTGGCCCTCCTGCTGCTGCCCGCAGAGTGGGGATGTCGGAGAAGAGCTCTCTCCAGCCTGAACGGCAGCAGGGGGCTCAGCCAGCCCTCTCCGCTGGCTCTGGCACAGGGGCAAACAGGGCAGGGCTGGGCTGCTGGCGGGCTCTCTGCTGCTGGAGAGAAGGCAGCAGAGCAGGAGCCCAAGGACCCCTCAGCAGGCTGCCAGCCCTTCTCCTTGTGCTCAGCCCAAAGCGGGGCCGTCGGCGGGCATCAGGTGCCAAACCAGAGCCGCTCTGTCCAGAGAAGACGGGCCGCCTGAATGTGCAGAGAAGGCAACGTGAGCTCCACCTTCTCTGCTCCACCCGCAACCTTGCAATGGGGCGGACGGGGCCCCCAATCCAGCTCCCCATTTTCCCAGCACTCTGCACCTGAATCTGGAGGCCCCGGCCCAGGAGGCGGGTTTCCTTCCTGCCCCCCCAACCCGCTCTCTGACGAGAAGAGACGTGACAAGGACTTCTTTGCCAAATTACGCCTGCTTGTGACAGGAGGGACATTTCCTTCCCCGCCTTTGAAAAATACAGTTGTTAAAGACTTAGCCTTGACAGTAATACACCCTTCTGGCTAGCGAGACGGGATGTCGTTGCCATGGCAACACTATGCCAGCCTGTAATCTTGCAGGCAATCCTGGGCCCAGCGACCCGGCACGGCTAACCTGGAAGGAAATTTGCATGTGGCAATCTCTGGAGATGACTGAGGCCTCCGTGCGAGCTGGGAAACGGGTCTGGCTTGGGAAGGCGCTGGGAATAAACAAAACCGCCGGCGGAGAGCTCTCCTGGCCACACAGCAGACGTTGCAGGCTACCTGCGCACCGCCTCGGCGGGAGGCACCCGCGGCAACTCCGCCTCGCGCATCAATCTCAGCGCACTGCTAATGGAGAAATGGACAAAAATCCTGAGCCGCGGAAGGAGCATCAGCAAAGGGCAGCCATGGCTGGCAGCTGTTGGCTGGCCTTCAAAAGGGTGGGCTGGGCGGACCAACTTATGCCATCCCTAAACGACCCCCCCAAAGCAGCCCTGAGAGTCATTCCCCCCCTTGCTCAGTCTGGGGACATTAGCTTCACCAACACCCCTCCCCCCAGCGTGGAGGACCTCTCCTCCATCCGTAGCTGCTGGTGCCTCTCTTGTGCTTCTGCCCAAACCGGGAGACCTCCGGCAACAAGGAATTCACGTTTCCATTTTCTTAGAGAGGTAAACGACACTGAGAACGTTTTCTTCTTGTTGTTAAAAAGCAGGACATAAACAGAGAGGATGACGGCGGTGGCTGCATTGCACTTTGGACGGTTGAACTGCTGCGATGTGCTTCAGAACAGTAAGACAGAAGTATTTTTAAACCTTAGAGGACAACTGTGATCTTGGCCTGGGGAGGGGGGTCTGCGCAGGAAAAGACTTTGGCTGCTTGGACTTCACCCCCCTACCCAACTGCAACCAGGACAACCAGGGCTCCGTGCTAAACACCAAGGAGAGCACTGACGAATTCAGGGGGCAGAATCAATCCTGGTACGCAAATCGTTTTTGTGCATGAACCCTTCTTGCAGATACATCTGTTGACTAAAGAGACCTTCCTCCTGGCAGGTATGGGGGCGAGGCCTGCACAAGTTCTGCAGGGGGCCCAGGCGACCAAAGCCAGGAGAGCGCATCTCCTTTGCACCTCTGTTGCCTTAGAAACCAGCTCAGATCCAAGGAAGAGCGGGCAGGTTAGGGCATTCACACACACACACACACACACACCACACTGGATTCTGCTTGTCAAAGACACCTCCTGGCCTGTAGTCAGAGCAGAGACATCGGCAAGCAGGAGTCAGGTGGCTGGGAACTGTAGCAGCAGAAACTCAAGAAGCCACATCAGGACAGACTGCCTGTGACAGACAGACAGACAGCAACATTTCCCTAGTGGGGCTCACGTTCCAAGCACAGGCTTGGCACGGCCTCTGCCACCACCACCCCCCAATTCCTGGGGCTTGCCTGAGCTCAGCTCTGTGCAATAGGTAGGGGGCCTGCTGCCTTGGAACACGGAGGGTCCATCATGCTCAGTGCCCCCCCAGAAACCATCCAACGATGCCCTTGTACAGCCATCATCACACCAGATGATGGCAAAGCCCCCCAAAGGGTGTTCTGCGCAAAGACGGCCCATCCTCCACCTGCAGGAGGCCGTCCCCAAACTGGAACAAGAAGTGGTAGCCAGGATCCAAAGGGAGAACCGAGAAAGCCTCCCTGAGCCAAAACAAATTTTGTAGCGTGCAATCTACACCAAAGCAAATGACATACAACAGTAATTAGTGAAGATTACACAGCAATTAGGGTGATTACGCTTATGCTCGTTGAAATAATTTATGCAATAATATCTGTACTTGAATTGAAGCGCGGTGCATGTCCGGAGACAAAAGGAGACAAGCTGCAAGGAGCTCGGCACCGGGTGGGGCCCCAAGCAAATGACAACGTGTGGGGAGGAAGGAGGAGGCCCTCTGACCGGCCTGGGAACTTGACCATTCCCCGGGACCCCGACGACCTGCAAAGCTTCTAATAGAGACCAATAATTCTGGATGCAGGACTGAACAGACAGCATTTGGACTGGAGGCCTCCAGTAGGAGTGTCTGCCAATCCAGAGGGAAGCTGCAGTTGTCCATGCCTCCAAAAGTCCCCAGCCACATCTGCACCCCTTTCTCCTGCCAGCCCCCATCCTCTCTTCCCACAGATCCCTTCCCTCCCAACCTCCTGCTCTCCTTGTGCCACTCGGCTGGCTCCCATCTGAGCACACCAGCTCTGCAGGGATGGCAGTTGAGCCGTTCTGCACACGAAGCAGGGACTCCACCGCTGAGCGACAGCCCCTCCCTCACTTGATGGCTGTGTGGAACCTCCAGGTTCAGAGGCAGTCTACCGTTGAATATCGGTTGGCAGGAGCAACAGCTGGGGGCGGCTACCTCCTTCCCACCCTGCTTGAGGACTTCCCAGAAACATGGCTGGCCACTGAGGATGCTGTCCCAGGTGCTCTTGGCTCTGACCCATCAAACCTTACGTTCTTGTTCTGCGCAGAAGCCATGTGGCTGGTCGAACGCCTGAAAGAGCACATCCTCAAAGTTCCTCCAAACGGAAAGCAGACTCGGAGAGCACGTGACACCACAGGAGGCCAAGCGAGGAGGAGGCCGTCTTCACAGACTGCCATGATGGTCTCCAACGGCCATGTCCTGGCACAGCAGCAGGGGTCTCTTGCCTTCCTCTGGTTTTCATTTCCTCCGGAAAGAGGAGCGGACTTCACTCCCATGGAACGCAGCAATCACTCCTCGCCGGCAGAGAGAGGCAGCACCGTCTCTCTAAAACACCTCCAGAGAGCACATCAAGGGACGTCGTACCGCTTGAAGTGGGGCGTTTTGATGTGGCGTCTTTCATCCAACATTTGACTCCGTCCCCGTCGAGCTGCGGCTCCCATCCTCTGCTTCATGTTTTGACCTTAAGCGCTGCTCTCTCCCACCACGCGGTTCTTCCCCACAGGTCTCTCAAAATGCTCCCAGCGCCAGACCCCCCCCCCTTGCTGCGTGGAGTGCGGCGACATCACGGAACTAATGACTCAAGAGCTTCACTTGCAACCTTCTCTCCTCCTGGAGGAAGTTCCGCACTCCACACACTCCGCCTGCAGTCTCCTCCTCAGCCTTGTGTGCTCAGGGGCAAGAGAGAGGGGCTCGTCCCACTGCCGCTCCTTTCATTCACCTTCAGAGTGGGCCGAAGTCCTTTTCTGAAGCAGTTGCTGCTCCCCAGAAGTGGGACTGGGATGGGGCAACAGGAGCTCCAGTGGCTGGGCACACAACATCCAAGACCACGTGGCAAGCTCTCTCGCTTCAGACCTCCTGTTCCCTGGATTTGAAAAAGATGGAGCAAGAGAGACACTCTGGCCCACCGTTCTCTTCTCCTCTGTGCTTTGGCTTATTTTAGAAACCCAGGGAGCAGGAGAGGGAACAGCTGAAGGAGGTGGGGGAGGTAGAGGCAGGCACCCTCCGGCCCACCTTATGGGAAGGTCAGCTGCACATGGCAGCTATTGCCAGCTACTAAAATAACTGCAATTTTATGACGCTGTTTTAAAGGCACAGTTTTCGAGGAAGACAGTGAAAAGGCCGGGAGATTGGCTTGTCCGCAGGCTTGTCCTCAAATGTGTCCAGATCCTTCACCTGATCTCTGCAGCTGCTGAGCCCAACAGAAGCTCCCCAGGAGGGGAACCTGCAGGAGCAGACCCGTCCACAGGTGTCCGCTCTGCTTCCTTCCACCCCCTTCCCCACAGTTTGCAAACTGCGCTGCAAGTTCTGAGGGCCCAGAAGCTCTCGCTCCCAGAGGCGCCTGCAAGTCCTCTCGCTGACTAAGGCGTTCTGCAAACACTTTAATATTCCGCGTGTTATGCACACTTTGCGAAAAGACACTGGTCGGTGTAGATTTCCACAGCGCAGCAAGTACCAGGGAAGTCATAAAGCGGCCGTTGTGCGCATAAATCGGGCAGAAATGCTTGCAGTGGCTCCCCAGCTCTCACCTCTGCCCTCCCGTCACACTCCTGAGCCAAAATTATGTTCGGTGGAAAGGAAAACAGAAGGCGGAAATCAACATGGGCCCGTCCTGATGCCACACATCCATCCAAGCAGCTGGTTCCTTCCTCTGCGCAGCTGCGCACCAAGCCCACCTTTCCACATCATGCCTGTGATTTGGAGCACACTTAAGCTGCACACACAGGCAGGGAAAGAAGCTTGGGCTGTTTCTTGAAACACACACACACACACACACACACAGAGGCCTCTCACCTGAGGCTCTGCACATTGCGGTTGTCCAGAAACTGATGAGAGAGGCTGGCTGCTGATGGAGAGGACCAGCCTGATGAAGAGCCCATCCAGGACTTGATGCTGCCTTCAGGCTCCAGATTCAAGCTCATGGTGGATCCCAGGCTCAGCTGACTCTCGCTGCAAGAAGAAGGAAAATCTTGCTCAGCCTGCTGGCGCTACCAAAGCCCCCCTGAACAGGCCACGACCATCACCCGCCTGCCCCTTGGGGAGACTGTCTGCCATCTCTTGGGGCTGCTGCCAGGTGAAAGGACTCCACAGACCCACCCTCTCCTTTCTGCAGAAGGCTTCCTGGGAATCTCTGGGGAAGGAGGAGCCGCTTAGAGGCCACTTGAGCCTCAAACGCCCTAAGGGATGTAACGTGTCTTTCTGGCCTCTTCTTGGCTGCTGGGCCACCAAATGCCAAACTTGCCAAGGGGTCCTGTGGTTGGCCCCAGGTACCTGGAGAGCCTCTGAAGGCCATCCCTGGCTCCTCAAGCCACCAGGCTGGCAACCAGCTTCCTTCGGAGAATTCACTTCCAGTCTAAACTACTGGTTCAGGTTTTGCAGGAGGGAGAGACAAACTTCTGTCTCTCCCCACACTTGGCATCATTCTACCTCCTCCTCCTCCCCCTTCACTGCCCATTATCCAAGCTCCAAAGCCCCCAGGGCTTCCCTTTCCTGGTAGGGAAGGTGCTTCAGAACCTCTGCTCATTTTGGTTGCCCTTCTCCGCTCCTTTCCTGGTTCCACAATACACACCTGGAGGTGCGGTGACCAGAACGGACACAGGAGTCAGGAGCGACTCACACTAACGTCAGTGGTCTTATTCTCAATGCCTGTCCTAATGGCTTAAGGCGCATAAAAGGAAATAAATGCAAACAGCTATCGGAAAACACTCAAGGGGCACAGCCTGCTTCTTCCCCCTGCTATGTATTGGCAGCAAACAAGCTCTCCGTCATCGTTATCGATGCGCAACGCTCTCAGTCACTTGCGTCATGCAACACCCCCAGGGCTCACTTACGTATCTCGCCTTGAGCTGAGCGATTCTCTGGCCGTCTGGACACTGTCGTGAAGAAGAGGGAAAAGGGGAATCAATATGGTTGTCCTCTCGTAATTAAACACCAAGAAGAACCAGATCATCAGTCTTGGTCACAGGAGAGTCAATTTGGGTGCAACCTCAGGCCTTTCCGCAAGTGGATGACCCAGGCTGTCCCGCAATAGGCTCCCCTGAAGCCTACCCAGCTGGAGAAGGACAAACAGTCTGCTTTCTGAAGGTTTCCTGCTTCCCCACACCACTCTGCCCCATCTCCCTGCCAGGAACCACAGCAGAGGTTCACCCTCAGTATCCCTCTTTCCCATGAGCCCCTGGATACCAGGGGCCTTTCACCTGCCTCTGGGCTCTGCTTCTTAGGCGGGGGACAATGACAAAGCCCTCTCTTCCTGCATGCTCGCTAAGACAGGACCCTCCATGGAGGCTCTCCTTGTGCACAGCACATCATGCTGTCTCAGCCCTTTCAAATGCTGGTGAGATTGTACCGCCTGACACAAAAATCTCAAGACCCAGAGAGGAAAATGCCTTGCTTGGAGTGGAGTTGCCCAGTGGGGCAGTCCTTGGAAGAAGAGCTCCAGGCTGTTCTTTTAATCAACAGTTTTGGGGGAGCGGGTGGGGGGAATGTGAGGCTATGGAGAGGAAGCTCCCTCTACCACAGGGCCCGGCTTTCAAGTTTGTGACTGCTTCCAGCTCACTCCTTTGATTCTCTCTTTATGCAGAAAGTCAGGAACAAGACTATCCTGGCAAGAAGCAAGAGGAAAAACCATCATCAAATTGGGGTGATGGGGGGGGGGGAGAGAAAAAGCACAAAACAAAACATTTTAATGGAAGAAAACTGTTTTTCTTCTGAAGCTGAGCTGTGTGGAATTCTGCCAACACATCCCTTCCTGAATAGAAGCACAATTCATTGCCACGGCTGTTGGCCAAGGTTGGCTTCAGCACAGAGAATGTGGCCTCCGTTTGCAAATTTGAACACTGCCTTCCCCCCCCCCCCACCCCTCCCCAGCCTCCTCAGCTTCTCAGCAAAGAAAAGCGCTCTGGTCTGCTTGCAAAATTAGCTTCTGTTCAGGTTGGCCAAGGCCGAGCTTAACCTGCAAAGGAAAAGAGGGTCTGCAAGAAGCATTGCTTCTGCTACAGCTGCTCAGGTCTTGCAAGGCTTGTTTCTGAATTGGTTTAAGTTGAGAGTTAAAGTGCTTGCAGCGTTCGCTGGTGTCCCAACCCCCAAATGTGGAAATTACAAGTTCAGGTGATCGCTGTAACTTCTGTGACACACAACCCAGTGGAACTCTGTCATCAGGGACCTTTTCACGCACCGTTCAAAACTTGGCTGGTTTGCTCAGCTTTGGATGGGTGATTTTTACACAGGGTGCTGCCACCTCCCTAGAGTTAAGACCTCAGTCCCTCAGGGTCAGCTCTGTTCACACGGACTGGCAGCAGCTGCCCAGGGTTCCAGCAGGATGTTTTCCTGCCCTACCCAGGGATGCTGCTGGGATGGCCTTTCTCTACCCACTGAGCTATTCTCCTGTTTCCATTTTCTGTCGACCGCCTGCCCGCTGGGTAGGAAAGGCACGATATGACTGTTCTAAATAAAGTAGAAGCAGTCAAGAGACTGTGGTCCACTCCTCAGAACTGCAGCAGGACTTACTGCCCATTCAGAACAGCAGCTGTGCTAAATTGCTCTCAGCTCAAACACCCTGGAAGCCAAACCGCCCTTGGCTCACTTGCCACCCTGGAAGACAACTCCTCCTGCCCCATGCTTGCACATCTGCAGCCCTGCCCAGCCCTGCCCTGCAGATGGGAAACACTGAAGGCACACCATAAGTCTGGGAAACCTTGATGCGCCCGTTCATTTTTGCAGGACGTGTCCTATTAAATCTGTCACCCAAGCTCAGGCCTTATCTGAGGGTTGCCAGCAGCAGAGATTCATGCCCTGGAGCTTGGCAGGGTGACTAATGGTGCTCAGAAGACCCCAGACTGATTCACTTGAAAGAGCTCGGTGAGGATTACTA